>NW_027100056.1:33200-84200 GCF_031753505.1 Anomalospiza imberbis
TTTGGCCTATTCAGGAGACTTATTCAGAGAGTTCCTTAGGAAGCAGCCCTTGAAAACAAAGGAGTTCAGGAAAGGTGGGCAAGCTTTAAAACAGAGATCTTGAGGGCACAGGAACAGACTGTCCCTTTGTGCCAAAAGACGAGACGACAAGGCAAACATCTAGCCTGGATGGGCAAGGAGGTTTTGAAGGAATGTAGGAATAAAAAGAGGATGTATCATCTTTGGAAGGAGCGTCAGGTCTCTCAGGAAGTATTTAAGGGACTTGCTAGGACATGTAGGAAAGAAATAAGGGAGTCCCAAGCACAATTTGAACTTAAAATGGCAACTTTTGTAAGGGATAATAAAAAATGATTTTACAAATACATCAATGGTAAAAGGAAGGGTAAGACCAACCTTTGTTCTTTATTAGATGTGGAAGGGAGTTTAGAAACTGCAGATCAGAAGGCAGAGGTGCTTAATGCCATTTTTTTGCCTCAGTTTTTAGTGAGGAGATGATTTGCCTTCAGGACAACTGTCCTCCTGGGCTGGTTGATGGTGTCAGGGAGCAGAATGGTGCAGCCATTATCCAAGAAGAGGCAGTCACAGGACTGTTGAGATGCTTGGATGTTCATAAATCCATGGGACCAGATGGGATCCACCCCAGGGTGATGAGGGAGCTGGCAGATGAGCTTGCCAAGCCACTCTCCATTATTTACCAGCAGCCCTGGCTCACTGGTGAGGTCCCAGATGACTGGAAGCTGCCCAATGTGATGCCCATTCACAGCAAGGGTGGGAAGGAGGATCCTGGTAATTCCAGGCCAGTCATCCTGACCTCAGTACCTGATAAGGTCATGGAACAGTTTACACTGAGTGTCATCACACAGCACTTCCAGGATGGCCAGGGTGTCAGACCCAGCCAGCAGGGGTTTAGGAGGGCTAGGTCGTGTTTGACCAACCGGGTCTCCTTCTATGACCAGGTGATCCTCCTGGTGGATGCAGGACAGGCTGTGGATGTGTCTATTTGGACTCCAGCAAGGCCTTTGACACTGTCTCCCACAGCACACTCCTGGAAAAGCTGCAGTCCACGGCTGGGACAGGAGCACTCTGTGCTGGGTTCAGAACTGGCTGGATGGCCGGCCCAGAGAGTGGTGGTGAGCGGTGCTGCATCCAGCTGGGGACAGCCACCAGCGCTGTCCCTCAGGGCTCTGTGCTGGGCCAGCTCTGTTCAATATTTTTATTGACCACATGGATGAGGGGTTTGAGGCTTTCATTAGTAAATCTGCAGATGGCACTAAGCTGGGAGCATGTGTCCATCTGTTGGGAAGTGGGAGGGCTCTGCAGGGACACCTGGAACAGTTGGATGGATGGGCAGATTCCAATAAGATGAAGTTTAATAAGTCCAAGTGCCCAGTCCTGCATTTTGGCCTCAAAAACCCCCTGCAATGCTATAGGCTGGTGGCGGCATTGCTGGACAGTGCCCAGGCAGAAAGGGACCTGGGGGCACTGGCCAACAGCCGGCTGAAAATGGTCTGACAGTGTGCCCAGGTGGCCAAGAAGGCCAATGGCTCCTGGCCTGGATCAGGAATGGTGTGGCCAGCAGGAGCAGGGCAGTGATTCTTCCCCTGTACTTGGCACTGGTGTACTTGGCATTCTTCCCCTGTACTGGCACCGTTCCTCGAGTGCTGTGTCCAGTTCTGGCCCCTCTGTTTGGGAAGGACATTGAGATGCTCGAGAGAAGAGCGACAAGGCTGGTGAGGGGCTTGGAACACAAATCCTGTGAGGAACAACTGAGGGAGCTGGGGTTGCTTAGCCTGGAGAAAAGGAGACTCAGAGGTGACCTTATCGCTCTCTACAACTTCCTGAAAGGTGGTTGCAGTCAGGTGGGGGTTGGTTTCTTTCTCCAGGCAACAAAAGTCAGAACGTGAGGACACAGTCTCAAGCTGTGTCAGGGGAAATATAGGTTGGATACTAGGAGGAAGTTTTTCACAAAAAGAGTGATAAAACATTGGAATGGACTGCCTGGGGAGGTGGGGGAGTCACCATCTCTGGGAATGTTCACAAAAAGACTGGATATGGCACTTGGTGCCATGGGTCAGTTAAGGTGTTTAGGGCATGGGTTAGACTTGATGATCTTGAAGGTCTCTTCCAACCCAGTCATTCTGTGATTCTGTGAAAGCAGCCCACACCTGAAATCAACATCTGTGCAGACCAAAAGGCAACGCTGTCATCCTTCCTCAGCCCGCTCTCCCTGACCAGGCTGCCTTGCTGTTGGCATGGGTGGTGGGCAGCAGGGTCATGACATGCACATGTGTCACAATGGCCACTGGGCACGATGTCACCGCGGGTCACAAAGGCCTGGTGGGCATGGCCGCCTTTCTGCCAGAGGCCTGGTGGTTTCCATGCAGATGTCCCTGGACACAAAGGCCTTCTTAATGCCTTTGCCCCTTGACTTTGTCTACTCTTGTTCCTCTCTCAATGATCTGCAGCTCTCTCTTGTCCCACCTTTGTTCCTCCCCTAAACATCCCCAAGGAAGCTCTGTGCAAAAGTGCCAAAGTGCTTTTCCCACCCAGCCCATCCTGGGTCCCAGCACTCGACCCCAACTTCCTGGCAAAAGATCATCAGGAAGGCAGAAGCTCAATTTGGACTAAATCTGGTGGCTACTGTGAAAGACTATAAAAAGTGTGTTTTTAAAAAAGATTAATAACAATGTAGGGCCAAGGAAAATGTCCATTCTCTATTGCAGGGATTGGGGGCTGTGTGGGGAGGGAGGGATTCTGGTCAGGAATATGCCAGGGGCATCCTGGTTGTCTGTGCCAGCAATAGTGTGGGCAGCAGGACCGGGCTCTGATTGTCCCTCTCTGCTGGGCACTGGGGAGGCCACACCTCATATCCTGTGCCCAGCTCTGAGTCCCTTTACCCTGTGGCTACATTTAATACAAATTACCAACTCCTTGAATGGTAATTCAGTTATCTCTTGTGTCTTTGTCATAAATATGTGGCATATTGCAGATTAGAGATAAGGGTGAAATTAATTGATAGATTTTCTCAGTTATGGTTCAGAAATACTGCAATTATATAACATTTCATGTACTGAGTTCATTGTATGTGTTTTACATGTTGGATGGATATAATTTGGTTTATCTTCTGACAGGATATGCAGGATTATTATAAACAGGAAACAGAATAAAGCCTAAATAAACAAAACTACAATTGGATGCAGCATTAAATTCAAAATTCCAGTTGCTCTGTGTGGCCATCCCAAAATAGTTTCCCACCAGCAATGTTCTCTATCTTTCTTCCCTCTTTCCAGGACATGGTGTATCTTCTCTGCCTGACGATGGGTGGTAATGCGGGTTCCTTGTCTGGTGTGCTGTTGTCCATTTCAGCATGGACTCAGACCATTGCAACAGTTTCTTGCCAATGCCAGATTCACTCCAGCAGTGACAGGCAATGAAACTTGACACGGTGTGCAGTTGGACTGTAGCAATTGGTGAGTTGTGAGGGAGCTGAATTGTTAAAGCTGCAGCCCATCATTTTGCTAAAACTACAGCTACAGCTATTAGAGCGATCAGATGTCTCTCAGGTGGTGTTTTCTGTAAACATAGAATCACACAGAGTTCTCATACAGATACATCCATTTCCAACATTTGCAAGTACAGTTGCTGGGGTTTCAACACAATATTGACATTTTCTTATATGTCAAGGCAAATGTCTTAGTTGTCAATAGTATTATTTTCACAAATAAATCCTTGCTGCTCCTGTCCAGTCAGGCATCAACATCCACAGCTGGGCTTGTGCTCCCATTTGGGGCTCACACTGGTATGTTCTAACAGACAGAGGACAGTTCCATTGGGATTTAATCAGCACTATAACTGGGTATAAGGCATAGAGTATTGTTAAAAGAAAAGCTGTGGCTTTGTGGCTTTACCCTCAATGGGATAATAAGTGTCATTAACAAGATGTCACCAGGAGTGGAAACCCTTTGAAAGAGACTGTCACAATCCCAAACTACCTTTAGTTTATCAGTGGTCAAGGTGCCGTTATCACCTTCCCTTTTAATTGCTGTTACAGCAGATTGCAACCACATCTGTGGAAGACATGTGGTGCATGGCATAGAATTGAACTAAAGCTATATTTATTATGATTTATGCTAATCAATTGGCATAAATAAAGAAGTGAGGGTCTTCAGTGTGTGGGTCAAGCTGTGTGTATGTGTATTTTGGGTTCTCCTTTGAAAATGATGAGCAATCCAGGAGATAGTCTACAAAAGTCAATAACAGGGAATTTATTTAACAATAAATGTGCGGCAGACAGATAGAAAGGGATAGGAGACAGGAGAGTGAGAAGGAAAGAAGGGAAAGATGGAGGATGGGGTGGGGAAGGAAAGAGTGGGGGTGCATGGGTGTAGGGAAGATCAGGAGTGGGGTGGGGAAGAGATCAAACAGAGGACAGCACACGACTCTTGGCTCCAGCAGTGTCCCATCCGTCCTTGGTCACCCTGCGCTTCTCTGAACTGGAGTCCCGGTGGTTCTTGTGGAGGTGGGGAAACAAGGTCATTCATCTGGGGTTATCTTTCTCCGGTCCATATTGCAGGTGGCCAGGGAACTGTTTTCCTCTTTGCCATGTGAAAAGAGAATGGGTTTGCCTTCATTTACCTGCAATGCTGAGTCCCAAGGAGCATTTCTAAGCTCCTAAACCACCCTCCCTGGGGCAGGATGGGGATGCACCCCCATAATGCCGCTTAGCAGGTGGGTTGTGTTGTGCGTGTTCGTCCGTGCAGGTGCACGGCGGGGTTTTTCTCAGCTGCGGTGTGAAGCAGGAGCTTTAAAAGAGGCCTCTGGGGAGTGCGGTGACCCGGAGCAGGAAAGCAGCGGCATGGCACGGCTTTGAGGGCGTGGCATGGCAGTTTGTGTAGCAGTTTGCACGGCAGTTTGCGCAGGCAGGGTTGCAGGTTTCCAGGTGGCCCCTGTTGGAAAGGTTTGCTGTGTGTTGCTTTCGGTGTTTTTGTTGTTTGGTTTCAGGGTTTCTGTTAGTAATGGGCTTCACACAACCAAAAACGCTAGTTAGTGCAAATCTGTGTAACCAAATGGAACCCTCCAGGAAGGATGTGTCTGTACAGACTCATTCTTGTGTGGACTGTTTGAGCTTAGCAGTGGTTTCAGGGGCATTGCAGAGGAAATCTGCCTGCGGTGTGAACAGGTGAATGATCTCCTCACACTGGTGGCCGAGCTTAGAGAGGAAGTTGAAAGACTAAGGAGTATCAGGGAAAGTGAAAGGGAAAGAGACTGGTGGAGTTCAGCCCTTCCATCTTTACGGGAAGCCCACCAAGGGTCAGAGGACTCCCATGCCTCCCACTGTCAGGCAATAGAGGAACGCTTGGTGGATAAAGGGGACTGGAAATGGGTCCCTGCTCGGGGAAGTATTAATAAAAACTCCTCCCAGCCCCCATCCCTTAGTCAGGTGCCACTTCAGAACAAGCGTGAGCTCCTGGATCAGGAGAGTCAGGAAGACTTAGAAGAAAATTATCTGCCTCCCAGTTATGACTCATCTGTAAGACAGATCACTACTTGTAACACCAAAAAGAGAAGAAGAGTAGTCATAGTGGGTGACTCCCTCCTGAGGGGAACAGAGGGCCCCATATGTCGACCAGACCCACCCCACAGAGAGGTCTGCTGCCTCCCTGGGGCCCGGGTACGGGATATCACTGACACACTGCCTGGGCTGATTCAGCCCTCTGATTATTACCCACTGCTGGTACCCCAGGCTGGCAGTGATGAGACTGAAAAGAGGAGTGTCAGGGCAATTAAAAGGGACTTTGGGGCATTGGGTCAAGTGGTTAATAGGACAGGGGCACAGACAGTCTTTTCCTCAGTCCCTTTGGAGTCGGAGAAAAATGGTGAAAGCAATAGGAGAGCTCAAGTTATTAACAAGTGGCCCAAGGGTTGGTGTTGCCGGCAGAATATTTCAGATTCTTTAATCATGGGGCAACTTTTACAGCACCTGGCCTGCTTGGACCAGATGGGCTCCATCTTTCTCCTAAGGGCAGAAGAATTTTAGCTCATGAACTGTCAGAACTTGTTGAGAAGGCTTTAAACTAGGTCTGAAGGGGGAGGGAGATGTAGCTGGGTTGTCTGGAAGCAGGCTCATGGGTGGTAAGCCTGAGTTAGGGGTGAAATCAGCAGCTCAGCTGAGGTGGGCTGAAAAAAGGCAGTCCAGGAAATTTTTTGAGTTTGTGGAGGACAATTTTTTGTTGAAGCTGATGGGTGAGCCCACCAGGAGAGGGACTATGTTGGATCTGTTGTTTGTAAATAGAGATGGGCTGGTGGGAGATGTGGTGGTTAGTGGTCACTTGGGGCACAGTGATCATGAAATTATAGAATTCTCAATATTTGGTGAAGTCACGAGGAACACTAATAAGACTTTTACACTGGACTTTGGAGGGCAGACTTTGGCCTGCTTAGGAGACTTATTCAGAGGTTTTCTTGGGAAGCAGCCCTTAAAAACAAGGGAGTTCAGGAAAGTTGGGCACAGGAACAGACTGTCCCTGTGTGCCGAAAGATGAGTCGACGAGACAAACGTCCAGTCTGGATGGGCAACGAGGTTTTGAAGGAACTTAGGAATAAAAAGAGGATGTATCATCTTTGGAAGGTGGGTTAGGTCTCACAGGTAGTATTTAAAGTACTTGCTAGGGCATGAAGGAAAGAAATTAGGGAGGCTAAAGCTCAGTTTGAACTTAAAATGGCAGCTTCTGTAAAGGCTAATAAAAAATATTTTTACAAATATATCAATGGTAAAAGGAAGGGTAAGACCAGCCATTATTTGTTATTAGATGTGGAAGGGAATTTAATGACTGTAGATCAGGAGAAGGCAGAGGTGCTTAATGCCATTTTTTGCCTCAGTTTTTGGTAAGAAGAAAATTTGCCATCAGGAAAACTGTCCTTCTGGGCTGGTAGATGGTGTCAGGGAGCAGAGTGGACCACTGTTGTCCAAGAGGAGGCAGTCAGAGAACTGCTGAGCTGCTTGGATGTTCATAAATCCATGGGACCTGATAGGATCCACCCCAGGGTGATAGGGAACTGGTAGATGAGCTTGCCAAGCTGCTCTCCACCATTTACCAGCAGTCCTGGCTCACTGGTGAGGTCCCAGATGACTGGAAGCTGCCCAATGTGATGCCCATTCACAGCAAGGGTGGGAAGGATGATCCTGGTAATTCCAGCCCAGTCAGCCTGAGCTCAGTACGTGGTAAGGTCATGGAACAGTTCACACTGAGTGCCATCACACAGCACTTCCAGGATGGCCAGGGTGTCAGACCCAGCCAGCAGGGGTTTAGGAGGGCTAGGTCGTGTTTGATCAACCTGGTCTCCTTCTATGACCAGGTGACCCTCCTGGTGGATGCAGGACAGGCTGTGGATGTGTCTATTTGGACTCCAGCAAGGCCTTTGACACTGTCTCCCACAGCACACTCCTGGAAAAGCTGCAGCCCACGGCTGGGACAGGAGCACTCTGTGCTGGGTTCAGAACTGGCTGGATGGCCGGGCCAGAGAGTGGTGGTGAGCGGTGCTGCATCCAGCTGGGGACAGTCACCAGTGCTGTCCCTCAGGGCTCTGTGCTGGGCCAGCTCTGTTCAATATTTTTATTGACCACAAGGATGAGGGGTTTGAGCTTTTCATTAGTAAATCTGCAGATGACACTAAACTTGGAGCATGTGTCCATCTGTTGGAAGGCAGGAGGGCTCTGCAGGGACACCTGGAACAGTTGGATAGATGGCAGAGTTCAATAAGATGAAGTTGAATAAATCCACGTGTCCAGTCCTGCATTTTTTCCACAATAACCCCCTGCACAGCTCTAGGCTGGGGACGGCGTGGCTGGACAGTGCCCAGGCAGAAAGGGACCTGGGAGCACTGGTCGACAGCAGGCTGGACATGAGCCAGCAGTGTGCCCAGGTGGCCAAGAAGGCCAATGGCTCCTGGGCTGGATCAGGAATGGTGTGGCCAGCAGGAGCAGGGAGGTCATTCTTCCCCTGTACTTGGCACTGGTGTACTTGGCATTCTTCCCCTGTACTGGCACCGTTCCTCGACTGCTGCTTCCAGTTCTGGGCCCTCCAATTTAGGAAGGACATGGAGGGGCTGGAGCATGTCCAGAGGAGGGCAACAAGGCTGGTGAGGGGTCTGGAACACAAGTCCTGTGAGGAATGACTGAGGAAGCTGGGATTGTTTAGATAGGAGAAGACTCAGGGGTGACATTATAATCACTCTACACCTCCCTGAAAGGTGGTTGCAGTCAGGTGGGGGTCGGTCTCTCTCCTCACAGCAACTGACAGGACCAGAGGACAGTGTCTTAAGCTGCACCAAGGGAAATTTAGGTTGGATATTAGGAAAAAGATTTTTTATGGAAAGGGTGATAAATTACTGGAATTGTCTGTCCAGGGAGGTGGTGGAGTCACCACCATGGGATGTGTTTAAAAAAAGACTGGATGTGGCACTCAGTGCCATGGTTTAGCTGAGGTGGTGTTAGGGCATGGGTTGGTCTCGATGATCTTGAAGGTCTCTTCCAACCCAGTAATTCTGTGATTCTGTGATTCTGTGACATCACAGAGCAGGTTGTGACATCATATAGTTGGCTGTGACATCCCTGGTTTTTATGTGACATCACAGAGCAGGCTGTGACATCAGAGCATGCCTGTATGACATCACAGAGCAGAGCAAGCTGTGAGGTCAAAGAGTGTGCTGTGACATTATAGGGTGGCTGTGTTCCATCACTGAAGGTGTTGTGACATCACAGGGTGGGTCTGTGAGCCCACAGAGGTGCTGTGTGACATGTTAAGTGAGTTCTGCCACCACAGAGCTGGTTGTGACATCACATAGCAGGCTGTGACATCACAGAGGAGGTTGTGATATCACAAAGTCAGCTGTGACATTACAGGCTGTCTGTGTGACATCACAGAACGGGCTGTGAGGCCACAGAGAAGACTCTGCCATCATAGGAAAGGGCTCTGTGACATCACAGAGCTGACTGTGACATCACAGCGAGGCTGCATAACATCACAGAGGTAGCTGTGACATCACTGAGCTGGCTGTGACATCACAGGGTGTCTGTGACATCACAGGCTGGGCTGTGACATCACAGGGCAGATTTTGTGACATCACAGAGCAGACTGGGACCTCAAAGAGCAGGCTGTGACATCAAAGGGCACCTGTATGAAATCACAGGTGGCCTGTTACATCTCAGAGTGGGCTGTGTGACATCACAGGGGCTGTGTGAGGTCACAGGGGCTGTGTGAGGTCACTGGGGAGGTCACTCCACCCCGGCCCCCCCTCCCAGTTCCCCCAGAGAAGTCCAACGCTGCTCGTGCACAGCGGGGTCCCCTGTCCCCCCGGGTCCCCCTGCCCCCAGCGCCGCAGCCTCCCCCAGAGGATGTTCCACGAGATCGACCCCAGAGCCTGACACGGGGGCGGGGGCTGGGGCTGTGGGGGGTGGGACGGGGGGACAGGAACCCCCTGGCAGCGTCCCTGTGTCCCCCAGGGTCAGAGCCTGGGCCAGGGCTCCTTCACCCTGTTACCAACGAGGGCTTGAGAGCGCTGAAAAAATCCCACACAAGGGATCAGCAAAAACCAGATTTAATATTGAGCAACAGCACCACAAAGTTCCTTGGCAAGAGTCACTCTGCTCCTGACTGGACACTGCAGGCACAGAAAAGGAAACAAAGCTACAACAAAACCAAACAGAATCCAGGCAATCAAACCAGAAATGAGCCAAGAATTGGGGCTTTCATTCCTATGGAAAAGAACTGTCCTTCTTGTCCAGGTGCCCATGGCCAGAACTGGGATTTCCACCTCCAACACTGCCTGGTGTGACAGATGGGAGGAGATTGTTGGCTGGAAACATTTCATGTGTGGGGAGGAAGGGGCAGGTCCAGCCTTGCCCTGCCATGGAACCCCAGCCCTGCCCTGCCCTGGAAGCCCAATCCCCCCAGAGCCTCTATCCCAGCCCAGCAGTGTCTGCCAGTCCCTGGCACAGCACAGGCAATGCTCCACAGCCACCTCTGGAGCCCCCAGCCCAGCTCCTGAGTGACCAAATGACCCCAAGTCCCACCTGGGGAAGGGCCCAGGAACACCAAGGGGTATTTAAGGCTGAGCACAAGGCAAGCACACATCTTGACCCTACCTCCCCTTGGAATTTCTATCTGAACACTGCTGGAATCCAGGAGTTGGTAGCTCTGTGTGTGCTTCTCTGTATCTTTTTTGTCTTTCTCTTTCTGTGTCTTCTTCTTCTATATATGTCCCCTCGCAAATTTTGATTAACTTAAAATAGAAAAGGCTTAGAGTTCACGAATTTGAATGGGCCAAGGTAATGCTTTGAGAAGTGTTTTGTGTGAATTGAATGTAATATTAAACTTCCGCCAAAGTTTCCTTGATTTTCTAAAGTTCCCAGTAAAGGCTGTTTTGCTGTTTGGAGCTCCTGAGAATCTCTTGTTGGTATTTCTCCAGTGCATCCAGCTCAGAGGACACAAACAATTGTAATTCCTCTTAAATGTCTCCTTGAGAGAGTTTTTGGGGGATGGGGGTCAGGGCTTGTGTGTGCTGCTTGGCACAGCCCAGGCAGGGCTTTCACAGCCACATTCCACACTCCATTTCCCAGCTGGAGCCGCTGGTGCCTGAGTTCTGCTGCCCCAGCCCCAGGGACGCTCTCCTTGTCTGCCCATTCCCCCACGGTCTCTGGGCAGGGATGGCCTCAGTGGGGGCTGCTGACATCCTCAGCAACTTGGAGGCTGCTGCTGAATTTTACTGCTCCAGAGGCTTCTTCAGCCTTCAGCTCTTCAGTTGAGGAATTCAATATCCCAGAGCTCATTAACATTCAAAACACCTTAACAAGCCAAACCTCTGGGAATAAGGTAAGTGTTCAAATCATTTGTGGTTAATTAGCCCAATTACAGAAGCCTTTTCAAAGTGAATACACTACAATTTAAAAGACAGTGAGAAAAATTTTTTTTTGGTCCTGTTTAGGTTTTTTTTCCCTGTTAATACATTGATATGTGCACTCTCCAATTGACACTGAATCCAAGTACCTCCTCATGCAGTTGGAATAGATATGAAAATCAAGACCCTTCATGGCTGACAATCAGTCAGACTCTGTCCCTACCCCCACCCCACCATCTCCCCCATCCAAGCCCTGGCACTCAGAGCAGCCTTGTGCAAATCTGAGCTCCCTCCAGCCCAGGCTGCACCTGCAGGTTTCAGCTCCTTGGCTCCAACTCCCCCCTGCTTTCCCTGGGGAAGGAGCTGCCCGAGACACAGAGGGATGTTCATTTCTTGTCAGCCAACAAAGCCAAGGGAAGGCACAGCTCCACCAAATGCAAAAGTCATTCCTCTGCTGGATATTAACTCCACTTTGCACTGCAGACAGTCTCAGAGCAATGGAAAACACCTTCTGTGCCCAGCACAGATCCCAAGGTCCCCCCAAACCCTCCCTGCCCTGATTCTGCCCAGATTTGCTCGTTGCACACACGAGTCACAGGCTGAAGTCAGGAGCTCCCTCCATGCCCAGAGGGAGGAAAAGAGGGAAAGTGGATGAAGAGCTCTCCTGTGCAGAGCCAAGGTCCAAGTGCCCCTGCAGTGGGAACCACAACTCATCAGGTTTGTGTCCTTGGGCTCAGGGATGGTGACACTCAGAGGCACAGAAAGGTTTCTGGCCAACGAACACAAGTTGAACATTTGAACAGTTTAATAACCATCCCAGCTCTTCCCTCAGCTCTCTGCGATGTCCCAGCAGCATCTGACATGTCCCCCATCCCCAAGGGAATTCTGCACAGGAACAGTTTTAGACAAAGACATAAGAAAAGGCAATTCTATTATAGATTTAAAAATAGTAAGATGTAATTAATATTTATTTGAACTTCAAAAAGATTGGGCCACTCCCTGATGTGCAAAGCGTGGAACCAGTCCATTGAGAGACCAGAAAGCATCTGGAGGGGGAAATCTGGGTGCAACGGGAAGTACATAGATCCACCTGGTCTAGTGCAGAGATGTCCTTAGACATGGCCATTTCAACAGGAGAACTGGAAACACCTGAAGGAAGAGGGAGAGGAAAGAATAAACAGAATATTGGGAAGATCAGTATTTCTTCTCCTTCTGCCATCAGTACATCAGAAATTTGCTGTTTCTTAAAAGTACTCAAGTGACGCAGATAATAAAAATGTCCTTGTATAATATGAAATGTACAAGTACTAAAACCTGTGCCCCTTTCCAGGCAGACACCAGCTGTGTGCCCATGACCAGGCAGTGCCACTTGTGCCCTGAGGTGCCGAGCTGGGATTGGATCTCTCAGAGAGGAGCTGAGGGAGAGCAGAGCACCTTGCAAGCTGCAGGTCCCTGCCAGCCCCGCAGGGCTCCTGTGCCATCAACATCTGCTCTGCTCCAGCCTGAAACAGGGCCCAGCATGGTGCCGGGACCATCAGAGAGCTGAGGTGTGTGCTGGAATTCAATGCCCTCCCCATGGCGCAGCAGCCCTGCATTTCCCTGCTCCAGCCTTGGTCTCCAGCACAGCCATGGAGGCTCTTTGGGCTCCTGAGTGTTCCTGCTGTGTCCATGCCCCCAAGGGCACAGAGCAGCCTCCTCTCTCGGGCACTTGCCTGTTTTCCATGCCTTGCACAGGCGCTGGCCCTGCCCCACAAGGCCTGGGCTGAGTCCTGCCCTGCACGCTCAGCCAGGCTGGGATGGACACTGATGGTTTCTGTGCCAGGCTCTCTGAGCCCAGCCCAGCTCCCTGCAAGCTCTGCCAGCTGCCCTGAGCTCTGTGCAGCACCAAGGGCCTCTCCCCAGCACAGCCCAGCCGGCTCTGGCCCCACAGCTCTGCTCAGCCCAGGCTGCTCTGGCCACTGGCCCCACGGCCTCAGCCCCTGGCCAGGGCACAGCAGCAGCTGCAGCTCAGCCAGGACTCAGCCCCAGCCATGGGGGAAGGGGCTTGGCCAAGGCCAAAGGAGGCTCCCTGGGTGCCCTGCTCCCCTCGGGCTGAGGTGCTGAGAGCTCTGCAGCCCCTGCTGCCATCCCATCTGCCCAGGCCAGCACAAGAGCCCAGCCTTGGGGCCCTCCAGAGCTGCTCCTGCTCCAGGCCCAGGGCCCATCCCAGAGCTGGGGCAGCCACAAAGCTGTCTTAGGGTGACGTTATGGTGCTTGTATCCCCAGTCATGTGTTCTGTTTATGCCTGATATTATGTTCTGCGCCATCAGGACTGACTCTGAAAATGAAGGATTGTTTTGTCTTTTTATCAGCCGGCTCACCTCCCCCCATGGTCTGTGTATAGGAGAGGCTTAGCTTGCTTGCTTGCTTGCTTTTTGCTTTTCTTTTACTTTTGCTTATTAGTTAGTTTAGCTAGGCTAGGCAGTCCAATTTTTACCCTGGATTGTTTTTTTTCCTCCTTCCCTTTCCCTTTCCTGAATAGCATCTGAACCTGCTCCAGACCAGGACCTGGGAAACACCAAGAGACACCGAGAGCCTGCACTTTGTGACCTGCAGCAGCCATCCCCAGCACCGGAGACCGAGAACTGGGCAACCACCCCCAGGAGAGACTTTCTGAATTTGTCATCTCCTCAGAACAGTGAAAGAGTTTTGTCATCTGGTGTTGTTTTCTACTGGGGAGTGTTTTGCTTGTTAAATAAACAGGTTTTTTTTCCACTACTCTCCGAGGGAGTTCTTCCCAAACCAGGTGGGGAAGGGGCCGTGAAGGTTTGCTTTCTGGGGGCTCCTTCCGGAGGTCTTCTCCCAAATTTGCCCTAATCTAGGACAAACTAATCTGTGCCCATTTCTGGTCATTGCTTCTCTGATGGGGATGGAGACTCGGCCACTTGGAGGTTGCTGATGAATTTTACTACTCCACAGGCCTCTTCTTTCTTGAGCTCTTCAGTTCAGGAATTCAGTGAGAAAGGCTCATAAAGATTTGTTTAAAACTTCCAAACAAGAAAGGCCCATGGGAATAATTGAAGTTTTCAATTCTTCTGTGATGAATTAGACAGATTTCAGTAGTGTATTCAAAGTGAATATACTGTTTTGCAAACTATGCAGAGAGAGCTGTTTTGTCCTGTTTTCTTTTCCAGTTTTTCCTGTTTGTAGTTTGATATCAGCAATGTCCAATTGATATTGACCCCCAGCACCTCCTAATGCAGTCTGAATAGATGTGAAAATCAAGACCCTTCATGGCTGACAATCAATCACACTTTGTCCCCATCCCCTCCCCACCATTTCCCTCATCCAACCCCTGGCACTCAGAGCAGCTGAGGAATGGAGTCGCACCCAGGGGTGTCCCCAGGGCTCAGGACTGGGGCCAGGTCAGTGAAATCTCTTTATTGCTGATCTGGACGAGGCCATCGAGGGCACCCTCAGTCAGTTCCCAGGTGAGCCCAAGCTGGGTGGGAGTGTGGCTGTGCTGGAGGGCAGAAGCTCTGCAGAGGGATCTGGGCAGGCTGGAGCCATGGGCCCAGGACAATTGGATGAGGTTCACCAAGGCCAAGGGCTGGGTCCTGCCCTGGGCTCACAACCACCCCAAATCCCTGGCCGTGCCCTGCCCCTGATCCCCACAGCCTGTCCTGTTTCCTTCATCCCTGCATTGCCAGGGACTTTCTGGGACAAGGGAGCTCTGCTCTGGGGATGGAGGGAGGTCCAAGCGCCACCACTGGAGTGGGAACCACAACTCATCAGGTTTGTGTCCTTTGGGGGTCAGGAACTGGTGAGACTCAGAGGCACAGAAAGTTTCTCTTCATGGCCAAGAGACCATGGTTGAACAGGACACAATTTAATAACAATCACACTCATCCCTGAGCTATGTGCAATGTCCCAGCAGTGTCTGATGAGTCCACCATCCACAAGTGATTTCCATATTAAAATTAATTTTAGACAAATGTAGTTCTGTGATAGCTAATAAACACAATTAATTTCTTGTATCAGGATGCTCATCCTGGAGTGGGGGCAAAACAGCTCAAACAATTCCTGATTTGCAAAGCTGTCAGTGGTGGATGGAGAAGGGAGGTCAGGCTGCTTTTGGTGTTGAGGAAATGCTGAAACCAGCCTGACTCATTTAATCTCCTCCTGGCCTGGCTGATCTCCCCTCTTTCCCCTTCCACCCATTGGCTTCTGTCTCCCACCAGGCCCCCGGTGAAGAGCCTGGCTCTGTGTTCTCCATCCCCTCCTCGCTGGCACTGCCAGGCTGGGATGAGGAGCCCCTCAGCCTTCCCTGCTCTGGGCTGGACAAGCCCAGCTCCCTCAGCCTCTGCTCACAGCCCAAGGGCTCCAGCCCCACCTTGGAGGCCCTTCCCTAACCCTGCTCCAGCTGCCAGACATCTTTCCTGCCCTGGGGAACCCAACCCAGGCCACAGGGACCTGGATAATCCACGTCCTTGATATCCTGGTCACACAGCCCTGGCCCCTTTTCCCCATGTCAGGCTCAGGTGTGGATCCTGTGGAACATCCTTTGGTGGAGGCTGTGGCTCCAGGTGGACTGGGGGGATACTGGGGGACAGGGACCCCGCTGGGCATGAACAGCATTGGACTTGTTGGGAGAAACTGTGAGGGGGAGCTGGGGCAGAGTGACCAACCCAGTGACCTCACACAGCCCTCCTGGGATGTCACACAGCCCCTCTGTGATGCCACAGACTGCTCTGAGATGTCAGTCTGTTCTGTGATTTCAGACCTCTGTCCTATGATGTCACAGCCATCTCTGAGAGGTCACAGAGGCAGTTTATGTCATAGCTGCTCGATGACCTCACAAAAACCACTCTGTGATGTCATGGACCATTCCGTCATAGATCACTCATGGGATGTCATAGCCCACTCTGTCACCTCATGTTACCAGATGATAAATTGTCTCCACCAGGTGAGCTGACACCTGGAGCTTGTTCTCCAAAACCCCAGGCCTATGGAAACCACACAATGCTCATTGTGTCAGAAGGGGAACTGGAAGTTCACCAGCCTCAGTGTCCTGCCAGCTCAGCCAGGCCCCCTGGAACATTGGGGTCCACGACCACCAGGGACCACCAGAGAGACCCCCAGGACAGAAGAGAGCATGGGAAAAGGGGAGGGGAAATACGTTAATGATTCTGGGGAAATGATTATCAGATGTGTGTTTAGTCCAGGACAATCAGTGAATATGTGTGCAAAATACAGAATATGAACAGAAACTTTCCTGCACTCAGCATGCTCGGCTTTGGGAGGAGCTATCCCCCGTGCACCCGGCTGAATAAAGAATGCTGCTTCTTAATGCTGCATTGGTGTGAAGGAGTTTTCTGTTTTACCGAATTTTTGGTAACACTCCACTGCATAGGAAAGCTCTGTCTCCTGCTGCTCACAAAGAGAGAAAGGCTTGTGGCAGATGTGGGGGTCAGAGGCTGCCTGGGGCACAGTGACCATGAAATAATCAAGTTTTCAATGTTCTGTGAAAGAAGGAGGGGCAGCAACAAAACTGCCACACTGGAATTAGGCAGGGCAGACTTTGGCCTATTTAGGATGGAGATTTGGGGAGTACCGAATCAGGTACTGATATTTAATGGGAAACAACCCTTAAAAACAAAGGGGTCCAGGAAGGATGGACACATTTCAAGAAAGTAATCTTAAGGGGGAAGGAGCAGCCTGTCCCGGTGTGGCCAAAGATGAGCTGGTGAGGAAAATGACTGCCCTGGCTGCCTGTGGAGCTTTTGTGGGAACTTAAGGGAAAAAAGAGTGTGCATTAACTTTGGACAAATGGTCAGGCAACTTAGCAAGTATTTGAGGATGTTGTCAGGTCATGCAGTAAAAAAAAAAAAAAAAAGAAATCTCAATTAGAGATTAACCTGGCCACTTCTGTGAAAAATAATAAAAATGTGTCTATGAATAAATTAATGGCAAAATGTGGAATAAGGTGAACCCCTACTCTTTATTGGATGCAGTGGAGAATATAGGAACTAAAGATAAGGAAAAGTCCAAGCTACTTAACACCTTGTTTGTATCAATTTTCAATATTAGGACAGGATGTCATCAGGACAAGAGTTCTCCTGAGCTGGCAGATGGGGTCAGAATGCAGAACAGGCCTCTGGAATCCAGGAGGAAGCAGCTGGGGACCTGCTGGACCACTCAGATACTCACAGGTGTATGGGATCAGATGGGATCCATCCTAGGGGGATGCAGGAGCTGGTGGATGAGCTCCCCAAGCTGCTCTCCATCATTTACCATCAGTCCTGGCTCACCAGGGAGGTGCCAGAGCACTGGAGGTGCCAGTGTGAGCCCATCCCCAAAAAGGGCTGGGAGAAGGATCTGGGGAACTCCAGGCCTGTCAGCCTGACCTCGGTGCTCGGCAAGGTTCTGGAACAGATCACCCTGAGTGCCATCACAGGGCACCCACAGGATGGCTGAGGGGTCAGAGCCAGCCAGCGTGGATATCAATATCTGCAGTGATGATTTGCATGAGGGGATTGAGTCCAGCATCAGCAAATTTGCAGATGACATAGAGCTGGGTGTGGGTGTGAATGTGCTGGAGGATAGGAGGGCTCTGCAGAGGGACCTGGACAGGCTGGATCCAGGGCCCAAATCCAACAAGGTGAGGTTTAACAAGTCCAGGTGCCGGGTCCTGCCCCTTAGCCACAACAACCACTGCAGTGCTACAGGCTGGGGACAGAGTGGCTGGACAGCAGCCAGGCAGAAAGGGACCTGCAGGGACTGATGGACAGCAGGCTGGACATGAGCCAGCAGTGTGCCCAGGTGGCCAAGAAGGCCAATGGCTCCTGGCCTGGATCAGGAATGGTGTGGCCAGCAGGACCAGGGCTTCTGTGCCAGCCCTGATCTGCCCCCAGCTCTGCACACAGACATTGCTGCTGCAGCTCCAGAGGAGCGAACAAAAGGAGGATTTCTGGTGAAAACTTTCCTGGGAGATCCTTTAGTTCATTTAAAGCCACTGACAGCACAGCTCCTCATTGACACTGTCTGGGGCCACAGCAAAGGTTGAGAGAAACAAAATGAGAAATGGCACAAGGAATGGCCTTTGTGGACAATCTTAAAAAACTAAAACACGGGAAAAACCCCACAACCAAACCAACAGGAACAATCAAAGATGACTTTTCTTACAAATGATTTGCAGAAGCTGGCCAGCAATTTTGTCAGTGCTACCCAGAGTGCTTTTGTCACAGGAAACTCAGACTTTTTGTCACAGGCATCATGATTAGCAGATCTTGAAATGCTCTCATGTCCGTGAGCACTAAGTCATGGAGAATTAAAGCCACACAGGCCACATCTGCAGTGCTCAAACACAGCCCTGTTGCTGCTGCTGCTGCTGCTGAAATAGAATCAACTGACAGAGGCCATCACAGAAATTGCCTCTGGAGTGTCAAATACAATGAAAATTCCACCAGGAGAAAGAGAAACCAGAATTTCTCGACACACTTCATTGTTTCTTCCAAGCAGCAGCAGAAAATGGAGATGCCCAGAGATATTCCCTGCTGCTTCTGATCCCAGTGGAGTCCAGCCTGCTGCCCAGTCCCAGTGGGAACCTGAGCCCAGCCCGGGGGGCTCCCGCAGTGTCGGGAGCTCAGTGCACGCGGGGCCCGGCCCAGAGCCCCGGGCACGGCACAGACGGAATGTCCTGCGGCCCAAACCTCCTGCTCCTGCCTCACAGCGCCCAGCGTTCTCCCCCTCCTGCTCCTCTCCCAGTACGGCACACATTCCAGCTCGGAGGAGGCTTCCCCAGAGAGGGCTCCGGCTCCTGTTTCAGCCTCAGTGTCCCTGCAGAGAAGCATGGCATCTTTCAGGCACTTCCACAGGCTCCGGGTTCCCATTTCATGGGGAATCTAGGATGAAAATGGCCTTGTTAGGAAGGACAAAAGCGGAGGGAGTGGACTGAAAATTATTAGGAAAAAAATGACCATTCTTACAGAAAAAGATCACCACGTCATTGCCTGCATTTCTCCTTTTCAGATTCTTTCAGTCATCTCCTGAGAGGTCCAGCTTGGTCTGGTGCTTGTCATTGATTGATTGAACTCTTGAATTATATCAGTGCATGAGATGTAGAAGCATCTAAAGTGAACACAGAAACGAACTCCCCTGTCAGCCCATTTTCATCTTCTACATCACTTTCAAGATGCCCATGGGGATGTTGCAATGATTATCCCACAGCTCTCCATTTCTGGCTGCAGGCTCTGCAGATTCTTTCTCTGCATTCAGTCAGGCTTGCATTCCCTAATAATTTCCGGTAGCCCGTCATGGATTCTTACGGTATCACAGTAACAATGAAAACCTCACCGATGGCACAACTGCCCAGCCCACAAGGAAAAGAAAGAACAAGCTGTCAAGTTTTTCTAATATTAGTCCTGCTTTGCTGTAAGAGTCGTGCTGCACTCACGGTGTGGAAAGCCAAGAGAAGCTGCAGCTGGTGGCACATCTTGTGACAGGAGCTGCACCTCGTTCTCCAGGAAAGGTTCTTGGAAAGAGCAAACAGGACTGTGGAGAAGATTCTGGGAAAACTGAATGAGCTTTTAGGAAATGAAATGAAAATGGAAAGAAACAATCCAAGATGTTTTCCTCTGTTTATTTTTATGCTCCCCTTTTCCATCTTGCACTGCTTCTCCATCCCATTAATCCAACTGGATCTCACCTCTAAGATCCATGACATGGCAAGTTTGAGACACTGTAAAATACCATGAGCTACACACAGTTTGCCTTCCCCTGGTTTTCTTGGAAAGCAGTGCTGGAGACTAAGTGCAGTGCTTGGGTCAGGCACAAATTCTGCATTCAGGGAATGTGCTCCGATAGTGTTTGACCCTCAGCAGGGACAATGCACAGCAGCGACCAAGAGGATTTCTGTGCCGCTGTGCAGGAGTCCAGACTCTGGCTCTGGGCTGAACACGGCAAAGTTCCCGTGTTTGGACAGGCTCAGGGGCTGCCCCCGGGGAGCGGGGGGCTGGGCGCAGGGGCGAGCGGGCAACGGACAAACGGACACGGGGACAAACGGCCCCGGAGCTTCAGTTGCAGCAGCAGCGGCAGCAGCAGCAGAAGCAGCAGCGGCAGCAGCGGCGGCAGCAGCCAAAGCAGCGAAAGCAGCGATTTTGTTGATTCCCTCTTGATTCTCCTCTCCTTCTCTCGCTGTCCCGCACGGTCTCCCGCTCTCCTTTTCCCGCTGTCCCCTCCTCTCCCAGTCTCTCTTTCCCCATTCCCGGCCGGGCCATGCCCCCGGCCCGCCCCCGGCTCCGGGCGGGGCTGCCCCATCCCCGCCCCCGGCCGTCCCGCCGGGGTCTCGCCTCCGCCCGGCTCTGGCCGTGCTGGCGGTGGCGCTTCTGGGCGGGCATCGGTGCCTGGGGCTGGGGCGGCATCGCCTCCCTCTGGCTCCGCCTGGCCCGAGCCTGGCCCCGGCCCCGGCTCCTCCCGGGCCCCGCGGAGGACACACGCGGCGCGGCCGCTGCCGCCGCCTCCGCTGCGGCTTCCCCGGCCCGAGCTCCGCCGCTCGGCAGCGCGGCCGCCGCCCCCGAGCCGCCGCTGTCCCGTTGCCGGGAGCGAACGCCTGGGGAGGGCCGGCCCGGGGCGGTCGGGGGGCGCTCGGGGGCCGCTCCTGGCCCCGGGCCGAGCGCTGACAGCCGCGTCCCGCCCGCAGGGAAGGCGCAGCAGGGCCTGAAGGAGCGGTACCGGCTGGGTTCGCTGCTGGGCAGCGGCGGCTTCGGCAGCGTCTTCGCGGCCACGCGGCTCTCGGACGGCGCCCCGGTGAGCGGCGGGGACGGCGGCGGGCGCAGGAGGAGGAGGAGGAGGGAGAGGAGGGGGAGGACGAGGGATAGAAGGAAAAGGAGAAGGGAGAGGGGGAGAGGGGGGAGGAGGAGGAGGAGGGGGAGGATGGGGCTGGAGCTGGGACTGGGGCTGAGGCTGGGCATGGCGGGCGGCGAGCTCAGCCCGCTGCTGCTCTTGGCTTGCAGGTGGCCATCAAAAGGGTGCCAAGGAACCGCGTCCGGCACTGGGGCGAGCTGGTGAGTGAGCGGGGCCAGCGGCAGAAGCCGGGCCGTGCCGGCGGGGATGAGCCGAGGCCCGGCAGGGTGGAAGCCACCAGGACACCTCGAGGGAGAGCAGGCGTGGGGCCAGCGCAGGGCGCAGAGCATCCCGTGCTGGGTGAGGGGTTCCCGACCCCTGGCACGGCATCAGCCCCACTGACGGAATTGCGTTCCTCCTGCAGCCCAACGGCACCAGCGCACCCCTGGAGATCGTGCTGCTGGACAAAGTGTCCACTGGCTTCCCCGGTGTCGTCCAGCTGCTGGAGTGGCTTGAGCTCCCCAAATACATCTTGATCGTGCTGGAACGCCCGAAGCGGTCTCAGGACCTGCATCATTTCATTCGGGCACGGGGGTTCCTGTCCGAGGAGGTGGCGCGGGATCTGTTCCGCCAGGTGCTGGAGGCCGTGCAGCACTGCACCAGCTGTGGGGTCCTGCACAGGGACATCAAACCAGGGAACATCCTGGTTGACCTGGCCACTGGGCAGGCCAAATTGATTGACTTTGGCTGTGGCACCTACCTGCAAGACACAGCCTACACTCGCTTTGCAGGTGAGCCCACGCAGGGGTGTGCTCTCGGTCCTGGCATCTCATGGCCCAACATCTCACAGCCCAAGCTGGGTGTGGCAGCAGGGATTCTCCCTTTTGCTGCCCTTCATGGCACTGAGATTTCAGCTGAGTTGCGATTGAGCAGGGCTGGGTGGGGAGCCAGCTTCAAGCCCTGCTGGCAGCCTTTGCCCACCACTCTGGGCAGGACTGAGGCTGGGGCTGGGGCAGCCAGCCCAACAAAAACACGGGTGGGTGGGGGTAGCAGAGAGGGGGGCCGTAACCTGTGTCCCAGCCGGTTTGGTGTGCAGGTGACAAAGGGCTTGGACTGCTCCACTCACCTGGTTTGTTTTGGATTCATGATGTTTTTGGGGCAATGCAGGCAGGGAGGATGAAGGCATGGTTTTCCCAAGCACTGGGTGGGTTTTTCCTCCTCATGGTCGGGCCTTGCCAGGACTTCTGCTGCCCTCTTCCAACCCCAGTGGCTTCTTTTCCAACCCCGAGTCTGTACACAAGTCCCAGGTGCTGGCGAGAGGGCAGCGGTCACCCCGTGTGCCACTGGGGCAGCCCCCACACGCCCAGGGATGCTGGGGCCAGGCTCTGGGAGCAGCAGCATCCCCCTGATGAACCCCATCTGTATTCCACAGGAACACGGTCATACAGCCCCCCGGAATGGATCCACTTTGGATTTTACTACGGCAAGCCAGCTACCATCTGGTCCCTGGGCATCCTGCTGCACCAGATGGTCTGCGGGGAGCACCCTTTCAGGAGGAGCCAGAACATCAGCTGGAACCATCAGCTCTCGCTGCCACGACGGCTCTCTCAAGGTGGATCCTCATCTCTGGCCACGGGGGCAATGCCAGTGCTGGGAGACAGCAGCAGCTCGTGAGCATCCCGCTCTGGCAGCTGCTGAGGAGGTGGCACATGTCCTGCTCTCCTGCTCTCCTCCAAAACAGGGAATTGATGGGGAAGTTTAGGCCCAGCTCTGAGCACATCCAGCATGGCCTGGACACGGGAATAGTGGGGCAAAGCCAACAGGAGCCTTCTCCAACTGACCGGCGGGTTCTGGTTTCTCTGCCCAGAGTGCCAAGATGTGATCAGGCGGTGTTTATCCATGCTGCACTCGGACAGGCCCTCGTTAGAAGAGCTGTCCTGTGATCCCTGGCTGCAGGATATTGATCGGCCCTAGAAGAAGGGAGAGAGCCACAGGCACACTTTGATGCAAGGCCCTGGTAAGTTGCAGCTCCACACATGCCTTGGCAATCAGAAGCAAAGGAACCCAGACATTTTGTCCTGCCTGTGTCACTGCCCAGGGGTCATCAGATGGGGACACGCAGCCCTTGTGCTGGAGCTGAGCTGCTCTGCCCAGCACTGGTGGCCACCATCTGACCTGGTTTTGCTTGTCCTGGTTCCCTGACAGCTCTGGGCCCTGGGCAGAATCCAGACAGCCTGGGCTCACCCCCAGGGAAGGAGAAGGAGCCCCTGGAGAAGCTGTACCAGGTGGGGCTGCTGCTGCTGGGGACAGCGAGGACGACATCAAGGATGACAACCTCTTCCTCCAGCTGGCCACCGGCAGCTGAGGATGATGGACTTCGATTCTGGCACCTTCTCCAAAGCCAGGCTCCACAGGGAATTTGCAGGTGAGTCCACACGCAGGGGGATGCTCCCAGATTTGGGCATTGCACAGCCTGGCCAGGAACCAAAGGTTCCCCCTTTGCTGGGGCGGATGCAGCTGATCCTTCAGTCGGCTGCCAGGCTGCTTTTGGCAGGGCTGGGGGATGGGCTGGGGTGGTGATGAAATGGGAGTGGGCTCCTGGCCCTGCCAACAGCCCCAGCACCCACCGTGCCCCGGGCTGGGGCTGGGGCAGCCAGCCCGACACAAACAAACCCCCATGGTGGGAGCAGAGGTGGGACTCCAGAACCTGTGCAGGGGCTGCTTTGCTTTGCAGGCAAGGAAGGGCTTGGGCTGCTCCACTGCCCCTGTTTCCTTTGGGATCACCATTATTTTGGGGGGCAGTGCAGGGGGGAAGGGATAAAGCCTGGGCTTCCCTTACCTGTGGGTGGGTTTTTCCCTGGCATGCAGGGGTTGGGCCTTCCTCAAGTCCCTGACAGTAATATGATTTTTGACCTTTTTTCTTATTCCCCTTTTTGTCTGTAATCTATTTTCAATAAGTTGTTGTGTGTTTTTCTAGAGGAAGCGTTCCAGGTGGGGTCCAGTCTGGATGGGGAAGTGCTTGGGAGCAGCTGTGGCATGGATGGGCCGTGCCCTTGGAGAAGGCTGAGGACATCGTTTGGGACCAGCTTTTCTTCCAGCGGGGGATGGCATCAGGTGGGTCCCGTCTGCTTGGCATGGTGGGATCAGAGCTTTGGGGAGATGGCAGCGAGCACAGGAGCATCCTGCTCTGGGCAGCTGCTGAGGGCTGGATGTGCCGTGGCCGGCTGCAGGCTGGGCACATGTCCTGCCCTCCTGCTCTGCTCCCAAAGGCAGCAGGGATGGACAGCTCTGGGCACAGCTCTGGGCACGGCCAGCATGGCCTGGGCACCGCGGGCGGCTGGGACAAGGGGACAGGAGCCTTCAGCTGACGGGCGCTTTCTGGTTTCTCTCCTTGCAGCCGGGCTCTGCGGGTGCTGAGGCTGCTCTGGGCTCTGCCAGGGCTCTGCTGGAGCTCAGCACTGGGCCACAATCAGCCAAAGAAGAAATGGGGTGACCTGCAGCACAGACCTGCTTGAGCATTTCAGCAACACAGCTCAAGTGTGCAGAGTGTACACCTCCCAGGGAAAACATGACACCACCCCAAAATAAACTTGTTCCTTAACTTCTGAAATGAAATCAATCTGGGATGACCCCAGATGACATTTTGCAGCCTGCTCAAGCTGTAGCTCAGTCTTTCTCTGAACAGTTCTCTCCTCCACCTGCCTTTTACTTCCCAACTGCTCCCTCTTTTCCCCCAGTGAGTTCCCAGCCCATGGCAGTCTCCATCACACTGTTGCCTTCCTTGGTGCCCCTCACCACGAGGAAGGCTGAGCCCCAGGCTTAGGGACTCATCCTGTCACTGGCTGAGGAGCAGCAATGTCTCAGAGGTGCAGTGGGATTTTAGTGTCATTCAGAGCTGCTCTCCAGCCCTCAGCTCTCCTCACTGCTGAGTTCCCACTCCCATTTTTCTTGTCCTTGCAGCAGGATGAGCTCTGTGAATCCCCTTGAGCCTCCCCACTCTTCCCAGCCCACGCACCCACCTCAGTTAGGCTGAAGCTGCAGCTTCTCTGTCTCCTCTGGCACACCAGTCCAGTCCCCTGTGCGGGGAGCCCCAGCCCCAGAGCACAGCACTCAGCAGTGCACTCCGGGCTGGAGCAGCTGCCCTGCAGCCCTGGCTTGGCTCTTTGTGGCAAGGGAATGCTCCCTGTTTGCAGCTGTCCCTGCAGGATGGCCCCAGGGCAGAGCCCAGCCGGGCTCCCACTGCAGCCCCTGAAGCCTGGGGCAGACAGTGGTCCCAGAGCTGAGGTTCACGGGGAGCACACAGAGCATTTCCTCCACTGTTGCATCAATGCTCATTGTGTTAAGAATACTTCTAGTAGAGGTATTACAATTTTCTAAAACACACTGTCGTAATAGGGTTCTCTTCATGAAGTCCTGTACATCAGCTAAATTGATAGCTTCGGTCACCCAATCCACAAAGGAAGTAAAAAGCTCATTTCTGCCTTGCTTAATAGACATAGAAGAAGGAGATACTGGTTTTGTCCTAACCATGGAGATTGCTTCTCTAGTTAATGGTATGGTAGCTTTTCATACTTTAGCCCCTACTTGTGCCTGCATTTCAGTTGTAGTGAATTGCCCAACACTTATTAATTGTTCAACAGTTATCCCAAATAAGGGCTCATTCTGCTGTCGTGGAGTCTTTGCAAAATGATTACATAATTTATGCTAGTGGGCTTGCCACAGTCTTAACTGAGACTGTGTCATAATTATGATACTTTTAATATCTTTTGGAAGAAGTAAACCTGAGCTCCATATGGAATTAAGCATTTGCTTTGCAGGTTCCCCGTGTAGCCCACAGTCATTAACTGCAGCTCTCAATTGTGAAAGCAATTTCCAATCCACAGGATGATAATTGGTTGTTTCTCCCCCTCCTGCATTTGGTGTATAAGCAACAGGAAAAGCTTGGCAATCTATGTCAGTAATAGTAGAACAAGTCATAATCTTTATTACTTATTGCTTCTTTTTGGATACTCAACCAATTCATTCTGTGTATTCCTGGTAAAATTTTAGGATGTTCTTGCTTAAAAGGATTACTAGCAGATGTCACTAAAACTCTTTTGTGGCTGTTCTGAACAGTTTCATCCTGCAGCTGCTTTCTTTTAGCCTGTGGAAGTCTTTCACCATTTATTACTGATTGTTCATTCCCGGGGAGGGGATCTGTGTCTGACTGAGCAGCATTAAAGGCAGGATTAAAAGCAGGGGGAGCAGTAGGTTGCTTATCACTCGATCTGCTCTTAATTTCAATAATATTTCTTACTGGAGGACTAGGATTGTAATCAACCTCTAAAGAATGCATTCCTGGTTTAACCCCTTCTAAAGTGGCAGTAGCAACAGCAGCAACTTTCTTTTCTGCTTGATACTTCTGCAAACAATTTATGACTGAGCGCCACGACCTCATTAGCTCTCGGGCAGCCTTATCATCATCAATCACCTTAAACTAAAGAATGTTCTCTAATCCACGCCACTCTTTCTCATCAGAGAGATCCCCCGAGGCTTTAAATAAGCCTTGAGCCCGACCATAGGTGTACAAAGCTGGCGGATCTTTATCTAAATCTATGTCAGCTAAATCACGTTTCTGTAAGTAATTGAAGAGCTACTTTGCTTTCCATAATCTGACCCTTAAGTGCAGCCTTTGTACCTTGCAAGCCGGCAGCTCTTCCCCGGATGGCGAGTCTTGTCCTGACTCCCCAGATGGCAAGTCTTGCTCTGACCCAGGCTCGAGAGGACTCCTTATGCCAGCATCGAGTAGACTTCCAGCCCTCTGAACACTGCATATTCAGCGCTGCTCCGGGCTCACCGCCTTAGTCAGAGAGGCACCGGGACCCCTGAGGGTTGCAAGGGTCCCTGTTCTGGGTGCCAAGATTTGCCATGGGCAGTGAGGGAAGACAAGCACACAATGAATATGATTGATAAGCAAGCTCTGATTTATTCAAAGATCCTGTCAGTTTATACAGTCTTTCACAAGCAATGTTAGCAACAAGCTCTCATTGGTTAATTCATAAAGGTTCATTGTTACATGTTCTCCTACGTGCGGTTTCAGCTGCAGCTAAGTGTTTCATCTGCTAGCTTGATATATTTTACTTTGCTAGGTACATCTTGTTTTACATCCTGTTCTTGTACAACTCATATCTCAAGGATATGCTGCTTTTTTGCTATCTGTACATGCACAGTGTACTGTTCCTAGGCTAGGCACAGTGCTGTTTCCCAGACCCAGACACAATGCTGTTCCCAGGCCAGTTTCCCAGGCCAGAGCTCCTCCCGGGCACAGAGCTCAGGTCTGGGGTCTCAAACAGAGGATTGCTGGAACAATTGTTCCATCGATCCATGACCCTGTTCCTGCAGCCATTCCCCAACACCTGGTGAAGCTGTGACAGCTCCTGCTGAAGGTGTGTCCTCCTCTGCTGAAGATGTGACAGCTCCTGTACCCATCTGTGAAAAATGCATATTTTATGATTGGCTTTTCGCAAATATTAAATTGAATACTATATGTATTATGTTATATTCATTAGAAGTGCTGTATTAACATTTTAATAGTATGGTAAATGTAGTTTTGTAGTTAAAATAGAGGCTATATATGTGGGGTTTTTTTTTACTAGCTCAAGCAAGAGATGAGATAATGAAGAAACTCTTCACACAGAGATGACAATGATGGGGGCCCATAAAGAATTACTGCCTCCTTATCGGAAAAGACAAACATTCTTCCACCTTCTCTCCGGCTTTATGGAACCACCAGGATTAAGGGGAAGAAGTTGACAAAAACCAGAAAAGTTCTTAATTTGCAAGGAATTTATGCATCATGTATGAGATGTATGAATATGCAACAGGCTACTGCTTTTAAAGATTATTCCTTTGTTCACAAGGCATGCTTATTGGGCTTAAGTGCCCGAGAGCATCCGGACACCCGTAATTCTTTGCTTTTTATTGTCTTGTAATTGTCCTAACTCTAAATTTTCATTACTCTAATTGTATTACTATTTTTATAACCATTTTATTATTATTAAACTTTTAAAATTTTAAAAACCAAGTTATTGGCATTTATAACACCCAGTATGATTCCAGTCACTCCCAGATACTCCCAGTATTATTCCAGTAACTTCCTTTATGATTCCTCTGTGATCCCAGTCACTCTTGGTCTCTCCCAGTAAATCCCAGTTGCCCCCAGTGTGCTTCCACTCACTCCATCCCGCCGCCACCGGAGCTCTGGCATGTCTGGACTTGTCTCCATGCTCCCAGCTGCAACATCCAGCCGGGCAAAAGTGTCTCTGGGGTGAAACACCGCAGTGGCTGCTATTTGGTTCAGCAGCAGGGCCAGACAAGCCAAGGCACATCCTGTCCTCGATATCGGTAACACCAATATTTTGGCAACCTGATGTGGAGGCTGGCCCGACCCTGCCGCACCGATGGGACACTCCGGAGCTCTCGGAGCCTCACAAGACCACGGAGAGGCTTTAAGGGAGCTTGGCGTGCACTGGCAGAGCTTTGAGGACATAGCTCTCCAGGAGAGACTTTGGGCTTTATCCACAGAATACTTGTGGATGTCCTGCACCTCTGGGAAGCGCACCTGCTTTTTGGTGAGCCAGACCTTCCCAGAGGAAGAACAGGGCAGCTCCTCCTGCCCCGAGGAGTCCTATTCAGGTGAAGAGAAGGACCGGACCAGGACACCGATTTGGGTGAGTATCCCCGCTCCATAGCGGGGTGGGGAGCTCAGAAACAGTCCCTGACGAGGGACTTGTTCTTTTTCGCTCTTATTTCGAGCACGGCAAGGCTGCGCAGCCCCGCGGGGTCGGGAGCGATAGCCCCGGACGGCGCGGCTCTGCCGTTTTTAAAACCCGCGTGGCAGCGGCAGCGCCGCTGGCTCAGGGGGAGCGGGGGGCTCTGCCCGCCCCCTCAGCGCAGTGCGGGGCGTTCGGATTCTCCCGCGGCGCAGCGGGCGGCGGCGGCGGCTCCCGGGAGCGGCGGGAGGGCGCGGGCAGCGGGGGCAGAACCATGGCTCGGGCTTTCTCGCTGGGCGTGGGCGGCGCTGAGCCGCGGCTCCTCCGCATGGCGCGGGGGATCCCTGCTGCTGCCGGCGGCAGTTTTAAAAGCCGCACAGGCTGCTGCGCTGGGCAGGGCTAAAAGCTGCGTGTTTTCGCTTCTTAACCGCGGTTCTTGGAAATCGGTACCGAATTCGGGTTTGTTTTTTGTCGGTGTGAGGTTGTGCAGTGCATTTTACGTCTACAATGGGGGCTAAGCTAAGCACAGCACAGAAAGGCGTATATTATCAGATTATAGGAATGCTAGTTAGTGGAAATGTATAGTTTTCTAAGGGAAAATTAAAACAGTTTATAAAGTGGCTTTTTCTACACTTCCCGCAAGTTTCTCCTGAACAAGTCCACAATACCCACTTTTGGGACACGGTGGGTCACAAATTGATAACCTTGGGAAGGTCTGGGGACACGTCTTCAGCTGAATTTGTGTTTTGGAGTTTGCAAGTTTGATCAGCTTTACTCAAGCAAAGGGAAGTGAAGGAAAAGCCAAATAACAAGGAATGTACCTCTGCTCTTCCTATTTCTCCCCACCCCAGTTCTGAACCCCCTTCCCCAAAACTCGGTATTTTAAGGAGTGCAGACTCTGCTCACGCCCAGGGAAGCCAGCTCCCTGAGCATCTTAAAATGCCCGAGTCCCACTGTCCACAAAGTCCTGGCCAGACTGCGTGGAATTCTCCCCACCCTGTCTCCCCAGCCCAGAAACCCCGAGCACGTGTTGGTTTTTTGGAGAGCAGTGACCACCCAAATGGCTCCCAGTCCCCAGAGAGCCAAGAAAATGGAGGATGCCATGTGGCACCGCGCCCTACCTGGTCTCCTTCTTCCCATGATTCCCCTCAGCATCCCAAAAATCCTTTCTTTCCCCTCACGCCCCCCGATCCTCATGATACCTTCCCTCCCCCCACCTTACCTGGCACTCCCTCAGCTCCGCCCCTCCCCCCCAGGGGGCGTCTGCCGACATGACGTCACCAGAGATCCCCGCCCCCTGTTCCAACAGTGGCCCCGCCCCCTGTTCCCACGGTGGCTCCGCCCCCTGCCCGGGTTCCCACGGTGGGGGCTCGCCCACTGCTCGCCCCTGTAGCCACACCAGTGATCCCAATGCTTCCCGTTCAAGGGAAAAGCAGCAGGAGCTGCAGAGCCAATGCAGGGTCCCGATTTCTCACTCGCCCCTGTCACATATCGGCATGCAGGGCAAGGGGGAGGAGCCACAGCTGCTAATTGGAAAGCTTTTGCACAGCAAATAATAAGAGAGATTTGCAAAACACACCAACAGTATGGCCCACAGAGCCCATGCTTCCATGACAGCAGCCCCTCTGATGTCACACAGCCCACTCTGAGATGTAACAGGTCACCTGTGATGTCACACAGCTGCTCTGTAATGTCACAGCCTGCTCTTTGAGGTCCCAGTCTGCTCTGTGATGTCACAAAATCTGCCCTGTGATGTCACAGCCCAGCCTGTGATGCCACAGACACCCTGTGATGTCACAGCCAGCTCTATGATGTCACAGCCACCTTTATGATGTTATGCAGCCTCGCTGTGATGTTGCAGCCTGCTCTGTGATTTCTCAGTCAGCTCTGTGATTTCACAACCCACTCTGTATTGTCTCAGCCTTCTCTGTGACATCACACAGCTGCTCTGTGATGTCACAGAGCCCTTTTCTATGATGGCAGAGTCTCCTCTGTGGCCTCACAGCCCGTTCTGTGATGTCACACAGCCAGCCTGTAATGTACCAGCCAACTTTGTGACATCACAACCTCCTCTGTGATGTCACAGCCTGCTCTGTGATGGCAGAACTCACTTATCATGTCACACAGCACCTCTGTGGGCTCACAGACCCACCCTGTGATGTCACAACACCTTCAGTGATGGAACACAGCCACCCTATAATGTCACAGCACACTCTTTGACCTCACAGCTTGCTCTGCTCTGTGATGTCATACAGGCATGCTCTGATGTCACAGCCTGCTCTGTGATGTCACATAATAAACCTGGGATGTCACAGCCTACTATATGATGTCACAACTTGTTCTGTGATGTCACAGAATCACAGAATTGCTGGGTTGGAAGAGACCTTCAAGATCATCAAGTCCAGCCCATGCCCTAACACCACCTCAGCTAAACCATGGCACTGAGTGCCACATCCGGTCTTTTTTTAAACACATCCCATGGTGGTGACTCCACCACATCCCTGGACAGACAATTCCAGGAATTTATCACCCTTTCCATCAAAAACTTTTGTCCTAATATCCAACCTAAATTTCCCTTGGTGCAGCTTAAGACACTGTCCTCTGGTCCTGTCAGTTGTTGTGAGGAGAGAGACCGACCCCCACCTGACTGCAACCACCTTTCAGGGAGTGTGGAGAGTGATAAGGTCACGTCTGAGTCTTCTCCAGGATAAACAACTCCAGCTCCCTCAGGCATTCCTCACAGGACTTGTGTTCCAGACCCCTTGTAATAGATAAGAGAAGTCTCTTTGTTCATCATTAAACAGGAACTCAGGCAAAGGAAGAGGTTTTTTGTGAATAACAGGAAACCCGAGGATATGCTGACTCCTTAAGTTGATTGTACAACTAGGGTCGGGAGGTGTGTAACCATCTATGGAAAGATTGTTACCGGGTCATAAACCCCCAACGAGGAAGAGGAGGAGAGCCTTCATCCAGATGACCACCAGAGAGCAGGTGGTGACCCCCTAGCAACTGGAGGTGCACGCGCAGAGTAGTCCCGGAAAAGCCACAAGGCACGCGGAAGAAGGGGGAGAATAAAGGACCGTGGGAAAAGGGAAGCGGCGTGAGCCTTGGCGGAGCACTGACTCCCCGGCTGCACCCAGCACTGTTTGCTTGTCATTGCTTGCTGTAATCAATAAAATTCTTTTTATCAATCCCTAAAGGATCAGACTAATTATTTACTTTAACTTAGAACACCCGTTCCCTGCTCTTGCTGCTGCCCCATCTTCAAAGCCTCTCCCTCGGGCTCTTCCTCCCGTGCAGAGCAGCTCTCCTGGACAGAACGGCAGATGGCACAGCTGGGAAGCAAAGGGAGCACTGAGTCAGTATGGGGACGTTTTCCTTGGCAGCAGCTGCACTTCCATCAGGGAAGGGAAGATCTCAGAGCCTCCCCAAGAGGGTTAGAAAGAAAAAGCAGCCGAGCAGGCCAGGCTGTGGTGAGCGCAGCCGCGGCGGGACTGTCCCGCAGCCCCGGCAGCCCGGCACAGCCGGCACAGCTCCCGGGCCCTGCCGGCACAGCTGCCTTGCCCAAGGACAGCCCCTGTGCCGGCCGGGGCAGCTGCGCTGAGCAGCCCCAGCACGGGCAGGGCCGGCTGCTGCCCCGCCGGGCAGTGCCCACGGCCACAGCCCACGCCACCCTCAGCCCCACCCTGCCTCCCCGGCCCTGGGGCCTCACCCGGGCTCTCTCTAGCATGGCAGCAGCAGGTCCCCGTTCCCTGCTCTTGCTGCTGGCCTTCAGCTTCTCCCTGCTGGCTCCCGTCAGTCTCCGGCTGTCCTCAAGGTCTCCACTGCAGCTGTGGCAAAAGCGGAGGCTCTGCAACTGGTTCCAAGGCCTGGCAGAGCTGCAGTCCCGGAGCCCTCTGTACTCCCTGCCGGCCCCCTCCATCCCCTCAGCCCCGCCATGCTCTCGGCAAACCCCCAGCTCCCTTCAGTTTCTTCAGCCCCTCACAGTCCTCTCAGCCCCTCAGTCCCTTCTGACCCATCCCGTCCCCCTAGACCCGCCACCCCTCGGCCTGTGCCACTTCCCTGTCACCTCAGTGCCACCATCGCCCTCGGCTGCCCCACAGCCCTCAGCCCCAGCAGCACCTCAGGGTCACCGTCCCTTCAGCGTCACCGCCCCCTCAGCCCCCTCAGTCTCACCGTCCTTCAGCAGCTCCTCAGGGGACACTGCCTGGGGCCACCGGCAGCTCCCACTGCTCCAGGGACACCCGGGGCTGGAACTGCTGCTCCGCCCGGCCCGGCCGCCAGCTCGGACCCAGCACAGGGAGAGGGGACACAGGGGGCACGGGGGAAAAGCAAGAGGTGAGGGAGGAAGCAGAGCAGGGGAAGAGGTTAAAAAGAGGCCTACACCTATACAGATGTATAAAAAGAGGCCTACACCTATATGCATGTATAAATGTAACTACGGACATCTACAACTATAACTGCACATCTAAAAATATAAATATATACACCTAAAACTAAAAATAAATTAACTAGACAAATCTCTGTCTATGTAGATAGATAAATGTAACTACATAAATCTATAAAGACAACTACATATATCAATAAATAGAACTATACACATCTATAAATATAACTAGAGACAGAGGAATTCTACCTGCCCAATGGTCACAGGCTCTCCCTCTGTCTCTTCCTGGCGCACAGGGCAGCCCTCCTGGACAAGTTGATCACACGGGATCTGGGAAGCAAAGGGAACACTGAGACAATTCTGGCCCTTGTTCAAGCGCCCCTTGAGCACCAATTGTCCTTCTATCAGGGACATTAAAAGATGGCCTGAAAGGCAGACTCTCACTTGGCAATTTCAAGCCTGCTCTATAAAGAACAGGGATCCTTCCAAGTTGTCAAAATGGAACTGTGTAAAGTATTTAAGTATTCTAATAAAGTCTCAGCACCCACAGTGCAAATGGCACCCACGAGAGCTTGAAACACAGACAGTCCCAGTGACAGAGAGACCACAGTCCTCACTGAAATGGCTGAAGGCTGCTGGGGGCTGAGGTATGAACCAGACTGGGACACCCAGCTTGGTGGCACAACTCCCACAAGGTCAGGTTTATTCCCTGCTCTCTTGCCACAGCAGAGGACTCAGTGCCCAAGCCTCTGGCGAAGCGTGGAGGGCAGAGCTCGGGCAGGTTGTGCATGTGCCTTTGAACTAAAGGCACCAGGAAGCACCAACCCTGCAGACAAGAACTCAACTCTTCTCGTCTCCCTTCCTGCCAGAGGCAGGCTCAGAGCAGCCGTCTCACACCTCTCTAAACCAACGGGGGCTCTGTCCTTACCAGGCTCCTCGGGCTCTGGGGAACTGTTCTCGCAGCTCTCGGTGCCAGATGAAGTTTCCTCTGCTGCAGCCCCGTTCACAGGCTCCCCTCCTGAAGACTCAGGGGCAGCATTCATATTGCCCTTGAAAGAACAATAGAAAAAAAGAAAACTAAAGATCATTCAGTATTTTGCTGGAATCGCATCAAGGATACAGTTACTCTCCCTCTCCATGTAACAGCGTTCAAAAGCTTTCAGCCCAGCCTCTTCCATTCCCCTCCAGTGGGTTACCTGAGCAGAGGGAGACCTTTCAGGCAGGGATCTCCTGATCTCCCGGATCATTTGCTCGACGGCCAAGCCAAGATCCACTGGTGGCAATTGCTCTTCACCAGGTGCATTCCAGGCTGAGCCGGAGGCCGTCGATGCTGCACAACCTGCACTGCCAGGTGGAGCGCTGGGGGCTGAAGTGCCCGAGGTGGCTGCAAGAATCCAAACACATTGGTCACACTCCACAACGTGGCTCTGGGACACAGATCTCTGTTGCTGCCTTGGATCAACCATCACAGGAAGCAGGCAGGAAAACCAGGCAGAGAATCTTTTGCCTTTCTAGGTGCCCCTTCTAAATAAGCTTGAGAATTTTGAACCGAGAAGGACAGAGCCTTGTGGAAAAATACTCCAAACAGTCACTTTTCATGACCTTTTGGGGAAAAGCAAGGCTACAACTCTTTTCCTACCTTGCGGGTCGTAGGCTGGGGGCTGCTGCTCCCTGTGGAGCTGCTGGAAGCTGCAGGGCTGGATCCTGAGCACCTCCCGGTCGATGGGAGGCAGCTGCCCCCCGTAGAGCTGCTGGAAGCAGCTGCGAGGCCCCTCCCGCCCGAGCGGCAGCAGCGGCTCCCCGTAGAAACCGAAGAAGCAGCAGGGCGGGATCCGTAGCAGCTCCCGCTCGGCGGGCGGCGGCCGCTCCCCATAGAGCTCCTGGAAGCGGCTCGGCCCCTCCCGCCGGGCCGGCACCGGCCGGTCCCTGTGCAGCAGGTGGAAGCCGCAGGGCGGGCGCCGGGCGAGCAGCGGCCGCTGCCCGGGGGGCGGCTGGAAGCGGCCAGGCCGGGGGCTGCGCAGCTCCCGCCCGTCCGGCAGCGTCCGCTCCCTGTGCAGTAGCAGGAAGCCGCTGGGCGGGCGCCCGGGCGGCAGCGGCGGCCGCTCCCTGGAGAGCGGCTGGAAGCGACTGCGCCCGTCCCGCCCGTGCGGCAGCGGCCGCGCCCCGGGGAGCTGCTGGGAGCCGCGGGGCGGGCGCCTGCGGCCCTCCCGCCCCGCCGCCGGCCGCTGCCTGTTGGCCGCGCTCCGGCGCCTGATGCGGAGCAGGAGGTCGGGGCGGTCGCGGCGAAAGCAGGGGTTGCCGTAGTGGAGCCAAGCCCCGGCATCGCCCGGCGCAGCTGAGCCAACCCGGCCCGGCACCCTGCGGAAGCCGTAGCGGTAGAGCTGGCGCACGAAGCTGCGGAACTGCGTGGCCCTGAAGGTGTGCGGGGCCGGGCCCTGGGCGTCGCCCGGGCTGAGCAGCTCCCGCTCGAAGAGGGAGCGGTGGATGAGCAGCCCCCGGGCCCGGCTGTCCCAGCGCACGGAGCGGACGCGGGGGCTGTTCGCCAGGCGCCACAGCTTGGCGGGGAAGGCGCTGGCTCTGAGCCCGGCGGGCAGCGGCAGCTCCGCCATGGCGCCGCTCGCCGGCTGTCGCCACAACGGCCCCGGCGCAACGGCCGCGGCTGCGCCGGCGGCGCGCGGCCTGAGGGGGGCGCTGCGCTCGGGCCCGCGCGCGCCCAGCCGCACTGGGCGGGGCCGTTCCTGGGCTGTTCTTGTCAGGTGCAGTTCAAAGGCTGCAGGCGCATTGAGGAAGACATTCTACCTATTTGCATCTCCAACCTTTGAAAAGCCCTTGTGTATGAAAAGCTCTGCATCAGCGCCAAAAGCTGGTCGCAGTGAGACCCAGACGAATTAGCCTCAAGAGCTGCTCTTTGTTCCCTGCTCAGGGCTTGTTCTCTGATTTTGTGTGTCTGCTCCTTCCAGTGCAGGAACACGGGGAAGAGAAATTAGGATGTAAAACAAAGAAGTGGGATCCACAGGCCTGCACCTTGGTAGGTATAATAGATCTGGGATGTCCCCACATTCCTGACAAACTTGATGGGCAAGGCACTGAGGTCACTTTTGTTACCTTCCCTTCCCCTGCCTCCACCCTTCAGATGATCAGTTTTCTAGAAAGAGCTTTTTCTTTGTGTAGCATCTGGTACCTCACAACCTCCAACGTGACTTGTTTAGAACACGTGAATATTGCTCCTATCATCAAAACACTAGGAAAGAAGTATTTCAGGCCAATTTCATAAGTATTTTTATCAAGGCTTTTATGTTCTTATCTCTACACACGAGCCCAGAAACATGTTATAAAAAAAAATTTAAAATGTTAGTCATATCTTAAACAAAAATGTTTTGCTTCAAAGCTCCAAACACCAAATCCTTCAACAAATCAGACCTCATCTAAAAGCAAAAATAGAAATGGAAAACTGTGAACCACCTAATAACTACTATTAAGCAAGTATTATTTCTGGTGGCTGTCTGAGGAGTTTCTCCCATGTCAAATGCAAAATACGGATTGCTCTGAATTAGTGCATCACCAACTGTGCCTTTTCCCAAAAGACTCAACTTACTGCTGCCCAACAAAGACATACTATTTTCTCCTTCAGCCACTGCTCCAGCCTGATCCCCTGGGGACAAGAGATTGCTGTGGGTTTCTGTGGGAAGGGGAGTGGCACAGGCACATCAGTGCCTGCAGACTGTGGCAGAGGGGAGGATCTGCTGTGACAGCAGGTGCACGGGAGACTGGAGAAGAGGTTTTTTCTTTCTTGTCTAAGACACTGAATTTAGAGAATGTTTTCATAAAGAATACTGTCAACGCTTTACTCTTTTTACCCCAATACTTACTGGTCCTGATAAATGTTAATTACTTCCATACATTCTGTTTCTCGGTGGTTTAATTAAAAGCACAGAGAAACTCAGTTATTTCAGAAATGAGCTTGAAATAAGCTGTTACTTTAGAACAAACCCAACATTTTCATTGTTTCTAAGTGTTAAAATTATGTCCACCTAGGGAAACTCAGTCACTTCCAAAGTGAGCTTGAAATAAGCTTTTGTTTTAAAACAAAACCAAGACTTTTTTCTTGCTACGGGAGAACAGGAGTTTCCCAAACTCCTCCGTGGAACTAATACAAATTGTTTCAAGTATCCATTTCCTGCCAGGAGCAGAGGGATGCCAACCTGGGCAGAGTTCACACAAAGCTCATTTCAGTAGAAAGGTGATACAAGAGCGACTGGGGACGGACAGAGGGGCTTTGCAGCTCTGCTGGGGCTGCAAAGTTCAGGCTGCTGTTCACAGCTGTAAAAGGAACTCCTGCTGCTGTAGCCAAGGTGTTTGAAGATGCAGAGAGTTGTCAGGGTCTGTCTGAAAATCCCTCATGTTTGCCTCACGACTGTCTCCAAGGACTGAGACCCTAGACCCTGAAAGTAGCTCTAGCCTGGCTGAGGTGGAAAGTCTGCCAAGCCTTAAGGACTGGTATGCGATGCCATGGGAACTCAGTGCGAGAACAATGGACTGGTCATGGTGGACTGAGCCCTAATCAGTTCGTCCTGTACCTTCGGTCCTGTACTCTTGGTCCCGCACCGATGCGACGGTTACAACTGGTTCCCAAAACAACGAGTCCACACCCACCATGTAGCCAGGAGAGCTGCTGCTTTGGCCAGATGCCACCCGCTTTGAGGAACCCTGTAAAAGACTGAAGGAGTTTTGAGAACTTTGTCCGGACCCCACCTGGAGAAGACAGCCTATGAGCATCTCGTCAAGGTCCGAGGGCCTCGTCTCTTCAGACTGGTAGCTATAATCCCCTTCCCCTCTTTCTCTATCTTTCACTCTATCTCTTTATTTCTCTCCCACTATCGCAGTTGTTGGCACTAAATAAAAGTGCATTTTTGTTTAAGCAAAGTGTTGTGTCCCCTGCTGTGTCTTTTGTGCTTTGAGATCTCCAAAAAGAACCTATCAGGGACCCTGCATGCATTTGCGGACCCTGACAATGGGTCCCACTGAGGGACACGACTGAGGAAGTGTCCCCAGGCCCCAGGCAGAGCAGAGAACTGGAGGCACTGATGACAGGTGGGGACAAAGAGAAGCCAAGTCCTGGTGCCCTGGGGCACAGCAGGGTCTGTGCCACCAAGGGCTGTCAGGAGACACCTTGTCCTGAGGCACTGGGGCCTCCTGGAAAAGCTCCAGCCATGAAGTTTTTGTGCCATCCTGGCCTCCTGTTCTCTCCTCCAAGGAGTCCATGAGGAGCCTGTGTTGGGGATGGACCTCAGTGGTCCCATTTATGCTTTGAGACACTTTGGGGTTTTCTTCTGACTTTGGCTCCTGGAAAGTTTTGTGCAATCTCCTCTCGGGCCCTGAGGTTCAAGGGCCCAGCTCCAAATGCACCACGGGGCTCATGAGGAACAAACAAATCCTGAGAAACCATGGCTGTGCCTTGATTTCCCTCTTGTCTGAGGCAGTTCATCAGGAAGATTTTGTATTGGCTTTGCTTCTCCAATTTGAGATTTCTCGGCAAATGTGTTAATTACTGTGGTGGGTTCAGTGTTGGCTAATTACCAGGGCACTCACTAGAATATACTTACTAATTTCTTGCTCTGAGATAAGATTAGGAGAAAGGCAAAGTGGGCTCAAAACTTTAAAAGGGTATAAAGAAAAGTTTATTTATAGTAAGTAGAATAAAGAGTAAGAAGAATCAGAACAAAACTTTCCGAACACTTCCTCTCTCCATACAACCTGACAATGTAAAGAGACAAAACCTAAAATTTTCAGTCAGCTTTCCACCTCTAGAATAGTCTTTCTTCAGTTCACTTAGGGAGAGAAGTTCCTGTTGTAAATGTTATGTGGACTTCTCCACAAGAAAACAGTTATCTCATGGCTTTTCATTTCCATGAAAAGCAGCTGCCTGCAATGGTGAAGTCCCTCCCATTTTTCACAGCTTTTCCCACAGCTGTGTTTATGGGCCATGCCAACTTATGAGGTATTAGTTTACAGATGAGCTGTTTAAGAGCAAAGGTTCTCTTCACTTATTTCTGAAATCATCTTCATCTCTGGAAACAGAGGTCTTCGTCTCTCCCTGGGGGCATAGGTTCTCATCACTCTGCTGTCTTTCATTGTTCAAACTTCTCATGGGATCACAGCTACTTCAACATTTCCTTACATTAGCATGGAGGCCTTTGCTGAACAAGTCATCTGCCAATTCTTTTCAATGTGTTATAGGGAAAAAGAGAGTCTGATGTATCAATTACATCCTTCTCCATAGCGTTACCAGAGGATTTCAGCCCCAAGATCAAGGCATCTCCTCATCCCTCCCATCTGGGACTCAACATCCTCTTCACTGACCTCGGTGTCTTCATGTTGCTCCTGTGTGTGCCTGCACTTTGTCCTTTTCTCTCACTCGAGGGAGGATGGAAGCACTGGAAGAGTCAATATCTCAGCCGGGGCCTGCAGATGGTTCCGTGACCCCGGCCGGGCTCGGTACTTGCGGCCGGAGCTGTTTTACCATGGAGGTTTCTGCAGCGGCTGCGCTGGGGCTGTGTCAGGCTGGGCCGCGCTGGGGCAGGGCCAGGATCTCAGCAGCCAGGCCAGAGCACAGCAGCAGCACGGCCGGGGCCCATGGCTTCTCCTCCCCTGTCCGCTGGTTGCGGGCGAACCCCAAGGGCGGCAGAACCTTGGCCGAGCCGGCCCGGCCCGGGGCTGCTCCTGGGGCCCGGCGGATCCTGGCTGGGCCCGGGCTGGCGGCGGGGCAGGGCTCGGTAGCGGCCAGATGTCAGCAACCGCAGCCACGGCCCGGCCCGGCCTCGGCCCCGCAGCCTCCCCTGCCCTGCCCGGCAGCCGATGGGGCCTGGCGGCTCCCTGGGAAGGGGCCCGGCCCCACGGCAGGAGCCGCCCGGCCTGGCCTGGCTGAGACGGGGCCTGGGCCGGCCTGGTCACCTCTTTGCTGGCCAGAAGGGAAACAGACCCAGCCAGGCTTCTCCATCTTTAACTTGTGTCTTCACAGAGGCGTGTGCAGTTTCCTTAGAGGTTTAACAGATTGTCAGCTCTCAAATCTAATTACTAATTGTTTTTTTGTCAGACGCCGAGGAAACTGCTAGCAGCTTCTCTCAGGACATCACTTCCGTGATGTGAAACCACCACAACAGCACAGAGCTCCTTTGTCCATATGCAGTGGTCATGTGCCCAAGGCCTCAAAATCCCAGCCTGGGACATCTCTGGGCACTCTCCAGGGTGTTTTCAAATGAAAACATTCAGCTCATTGTCTAAGAAAATCACCGGAGCATAGGGCCAGCCCGACCTGTCTGTCCTGGCTACTTTTGTCTTGGTGCAATTCTCAGATATACGGAATTTGGGAGGCCAAAGTCTAATTTTTGCCATGATCTTTGGCAAGAAGGTTGTTTTTTATCCCTAGGAAGGAAGGAACAGAGCCCCTGTGTTTCAGGGGCAGATGAGAGGTGACCACTGGAGGCCAAGGCCAGCCAGAGCTAGCAGGTTTTTCTGAGAGATACCTTTGCATAGAGGAAATTTTAAGGGAGCTTACCAATTTGGGCAATGGGCATGTGAAAAGAGGGACAGTTCTTTTCCATGGCAAGGAAAGCACCGAGCCCCAGTGCTCCAGGAGCTGATGAGAGGCAGCTCTTGGCATTCCAACATCAGCCAGTCCTGTCAGGTGGCCCCTGGGAGGCCAAGACAGCCAGACCTGTTCCATGTTCCCTCGGTTCCATGAGGCCCCACAGTGTCCCAATGGTCCCTTGCTTCCATGAGGCCCTGAGGTGTCACAATGCCCCCTTGGAGACACAAGGCCCTGAAGGGTCAGAATGGCCTCCATGGTTCCGACAGGCCCCACAGAGTCATAATGGTCTCTGGGTCCATGAAGCCCCGCTGTGTCACCATGGCCCCTTGGTTCCATGGGCTCCAGTGGTGCCACAATGATCCCCTTGCTTCCATGAGGTCCCCACCGTGTCACAGTGATCTCCATGGGAAGGAAAGAACCGAGCCCCAGTGTGGCAGGGGCAGCCACCAGAGGCCAAGGCCAGCCAGAATGGATGGTACTGGCAGATTTTGCCTGGGAGCAACCCTTGGATATCGGGAATTTGGGAGGTGGAGCCCCAATTTTGGCCATTTCTGCATAGATAAGAAGGACAGTTCTTTTCCACAGGAAGGAAAGCACAGAGCCCAAGTGTTTCAAAGGCAGAAGAGGAGAGAGGTGGCTCCTGGAAGGCCAAGCCAGCCACACCTGTTTGTCCTGGCAGCTTTTGTCGCGAAAGGATCCTTGTATATATGGAATTTGGGAGGAGGAATCTCAATTTCGACCATGGACACCTTGAGAAGAAGGACGGCTCTTTTCCACAGGAAGGAAAGCATCGAGCCCCAGTTTTTTGAGGCAGGTGAGAGGCAGCCCCCAAGGGGCCAAAGGCAGCCAAACCTTTAAGTCCTGGCTCCTTTCACTGGGGAGCAATCCTTTGACGTACGGAGTTTTGGAGGTGGAATCCCAGTTTTGGCCATGGGCGCCTGGTCAGGATGGATGGTTTTTTCCTATAGGAAAGAAAAGCACAAAATGCAAGTGTTCTGGAAGAAGATGAAAGGTGGCCACCATTAGGCCAAGCCAGCCAGACCTGTCTCTCCTGGCACCTTTCCTCTAGGGGCTATCCTTGGACACAGGGCATTTTGGAAGTGGAATCTCAGTTTTGGCCGTGGGTGCCTGGACAGGAAGAGAAGTTCTTTTCATTAGCAAGGAAAGCACAGAGCCCCAGTGTTTCAGAGGCACATGAGTGCCAGCCCTCAGGAAGCCAAGGCCAGCCGGACTTGTCTCCCCTGGCAGCTTTTGTCTGGGAGCTATCCTTGGATATAGGGAATTCTGGAGGCAGATGCCCCATTTTGGCCATGGGTACCTGGTTGAGATGGATGTTTTTTTCCCATAAGAAAGAAAAGTACATGGTCCCAGTGTCTCAAAGGCAGATGAGAGGTGGCCCCTGGGTGGCCAAGGCAGCGAGACCTGTCTCTACTGGCAGATTTTATCTGGGAACAATCTTTGCATATAAAGAAATTTGGAGAAGGAATCCCGGTTCTGGCCCGAGGTCACTGGAGGAGAAGGACAGTTCTCTCCCACAGGAAGGAAAGCCACGAGCCCCAGTGCTTCAGGGCAGGTGAGAAGCAGCCCTTGACATGCCAGGGTGTCCTAGTTTAGGGCAAATTTGGGAGAAATCCTCCAGGAGGAGCCCCCAAAAAATAATGCCCCCCCCACGGCCCCTCCCCTTCCTGGTTCGGGAAGAATTTCCTTGGAGAGAAGTGGAAAAAAACCCTGTTATTCAACAAGCAAAGCACTCCCCAATACAAAAAAAAAAACAACTAACTAATAAGCAAAAGCAAAAGCAAAAGCAAAGTGAAAGCAAGCAAGCCAGCAAGCAAGTAAGGAAACCTAGCCTCTCCTAGACACAGACTGTGGGGGGAGGTGAGCTGGCTGATAACAAGACAAAACAAACCTTCACTTTCAGAGTCAGTCCTGAAGGCATAGAATGTAATATCAGGCACAAACAGAACACACGATTGGGGATGCAAGCACCATAACGTCACCCTAGGACATTCCACCCCATATCTCCATATCGTCAACATAACTACCAAACATCATGTAAAAACTTCATCAAGTTAAAACTTCCATCTTTCACTTACCCATCCTTCCATCTCACTTGCTCAAACCTTCGACACTTACACATTTCCTTCTATCTCTCTTGCACAAACCTTTGACACTTACACATTTCCTTCTGTCTCATGTCGGTGTGGTTTAATGTACAGACAGTGGCAGTAACATCCAGCAAACAGTGATATTTGCATATGAGGCTCACCCCACAATCAGATCTCCCTGAGGTACACATCGTGTTCTTCCATATTTCTGCATTATTCACTATGTACAACCTGGTCCTTGAGCAAAGACAATCCCACCAATGGGTTTGTCTGTACTCGCGGCAGAATTGATCCACACTGTCTTCCCTAACAAACCTCTGATATGCGCCACTGGGACTTTATCTCCGTCTGCTATATTCAGGGACTCAGACTGGGCAGGACCTGCTCCACTGGTGGAACCTCGGGTGGTAACTAACCAGGTGGCCTTTGCTAAATGCTGCTCCCAGTTTTTGAAAGATCCCCCACCCAATGCTTTCAGGGAGGTTTTTAACAGTCCATTGTACCTCTCCACTTTGCCTGCAGCTGGTGCATGGTAGGGGATATGGTGCACCCACTCAATGCCATGTTCCCTAGCCCAGGTGTTGATAAGGCTGTTGTTGAAATGAGTCCCATTGTCAGACTCAATCCTCTCAGGGGTACCATGCCTGCACAGGGTTTACTTTTCAAGGCCCAGGATGGTGCTCCGGGCAGTGGCGTGAGGAACAGGGGAAGTCTCCAACCATCCCGTGGTGGCTTCTACCATTGTGAGCACGTAGCGCTCGCCTTGGTGTGTCTGGGGCAGTGTGATGTAGTCAAATTGCCAGGCCTCCCCATACCTATACTTGGACCACTGCCCACCATACCACAGGGGCTTCACTCTCTTGACCTGCTTGATCTCAGCACACGTCTCACAGTCATGGATAACCTGAGAAGCACTGTCCGTGGTTAAATCCACCCCTCGGTCTTGTGCCCACTTGTGGGTGGCATCTCTATCCTGATGGCCTGAGGCATCATGGGCCCACTGAGCTAGGAACAACTCCCCCTTATGTTGCCAATCCAAGTCTGTCTTTGACACCTCTATCATTGCAGCCTGAACTACCTGCGCGTTGTTTCGGTGTTCCTCATTAGCCCGACTCTTGGGGACATGGGCATCTACATGACAGACTTTCACAGACACATTTTCTACCCAAGAGGCAATGTCTTTCCACACATCAGTAGCCCAGATTGGTTTTCCTCTACGCTGCCAGTTGGCCTTTTTCCACCTTTCCAGTCAGCCCCACAGAGCATTGGCTACCATCCAAGAATCCATATAAAGGTTGAGCTTTGGTCACTTCTCTCTCTCAGCAATGTCCAGGGCCACCTGAATGGCCTTGAGTTCAGCAAGTTGACTTGATCCACATTCTCCTTCGGTAGCTTGTGCTATGTGTTGTGTGGGGCTCCATACGGCTGCTTTCCACTTCCAGTTCATCCCTACGATGCCACAGGAACCGTCAGTGAAAACAGCGTATCGAGTTTCCTCTGCTGGTAGTTGGTTGCATGGTGCACCTTCTTTAGCCTTTGTCACCTGTTCCTGCTGCTCTCCGTCAATGAGTCCAAAGTTCTCACCAGCAGCCAGTTTGTAATTATCTCCAAAATCCCAGGGCGATTCAGGTTTCCAATCCGGGTGTGCTGCATGATGAGAGTAATCCATCTGCTCCATGTGGCAGCAGTGTTGTGGAGGGTAGTGGGAACCTTTCCTTTAAACATCCACCCCAGTGCTGTCAGTCTGGGTGCCAGGAGGAGTTGTGTTTCTGTGGCAATCACCTCAGAGGCAGCTTGAACTCCTTCATAGGCAGCCAAGATTTCCTTCTCTGTGGGAGTGCATTTGGCTTCAGACCCTCTGTAATTTCAGCTGCAGAATCCCAGTGGTTGGCCTCAAGTCTCCCCAGGCACCTTCTGCCAAAGGCTCCAGGACAAGCCATTGTTCCCAGCTGCAGAGTAGAGCACATTCTTCATCTCTGGTCCCATCCTGACTGGGCCAAGGGCAACTGCCTGAGCAATCTCCTGCTTGAGCTGGGCGAAAGTTTGTTGCTGCTCAGGGCCCCAGAGGAAATCGTTCTTCTTGCAGGTGACCAGGTAGGGAGGGCTCACAATCTGGCTGTACTCGGGAATGTGCATCTCCAAAAAGCTATGGCACCTAGGAAAGCTCGTGTTTCCTTCTTGCTGGTTGGTGGAGACATCCCAGTGATCCTTTTGGAGACCTCAGTGGGAATCTGACACAATCCGTCTTGCAACTTTACCCCCAGGAACTGGATCTCTCAGGCAAGTCCCTTGACTTTGCTCCTCTTCATGGCAAAGGTGGCTTCCAGCAGAATCTGGATGATCCTCTCTCCTTTTTCAAATACTTCCATTGCCGTGTTCCCCCACACAATTATGCCATCGATGTACTGCAGGTGTTCTGGAGCTTCACCCTTTTCCAGTGCAGCCTGGATCAGTCCATGGCAGATGGTGGGTCTGTGCTTCCACCCCTGGGGCAGTTAGTTCCAGGTGTACTACACACCCCTCCAGGTGAAAGCAAACTGAGACCTGCATTCTGCTGCCAGAGGAGTGGAGAAAAACGTGTTACCAATGTCAGCAGTGGCGTACCACTTTGCTGCCTTGGACTCCAGCTCGTGCTGGAGTTCCAGCATGTCCGGTACAGCAGCGTTCAGCAGTGGAGTCACTTCATTCAAGGCACGATAGTCCACAGTCAATATCCATTGAGACTTGTGCACAGGCCAGATGGGACTGTTGAAGGGTGAGTGGGTTTTGCTGACCATCCCTTGGCTCTCCAGCTCACGGATCATTCTGTGGATGGGGATCACAGCACCTCGATTCATCCGATACTGCCGGCGATGCACTGTCAAGGTGGCAATTGGTACTTGTTGCTCTTCCACCCTCAGGAGTCCTACTGCAGATGGATGCTCTGACAGTCCAGGCAAGGTGTTCAATTGCCGAATGTCCTCTGCCTCTACAGCAGCTATGCCAAAAGCCCACCTGAGTCCCTTTGGTTCTTTGTAATAGCCGTTCTGGAGGAAGTCTATGCCCAGAATACCCAGGGCCTCTTGGCCGGTCACAATAGGATGTTTCTGCCACTCCTTCCCAGTCAGGCTCACCTCGGCTCCCAACAGGGCCAATTGCTGTGATCCCCCCGTCACCCCAGCAATGGAAACAGGTTCTGCCCACACATGTCCCGATGGTATCAGGGTACACTGCGCACCAGTGTCAACTAAGGCGTCGCATTTTTGTGGCTCTGATATGCCAGGCCATCAGATCCACACTGTCCAGAAGATCCAGTTTTCCTGTGCCTCTTCCTGGCTAGAGGCTCTAACCCTGGTTATTATTTCTTTCCTGGGCATACATGGTCGAGGTATCTTCAAGGGGATCTGACAGATCATACCCAGCTGCTCGGTCATGGGAGGCTGAGACTATCTTCACTTTAGTGGAACTCCCTCGGTTAGTGTCCTAGGGTGACATTATGGTGCTTGTATCCCCAGTCCTGTGTTCTGTTTATGTTTGATGTTATGTTCTGTGCCTTCAGGACTGACTCTGAAAGTGAAGGTTTGTTTTGTCTTGTTATCAGCCGGCTCAACTCCCCACCATGGTCTGTGTCTAGGCAAGGCTGGCTTGCTTGCTTGCTTGCTGGCTTGCTTCCTTTGCTTTGCTCTCGCTCCTGCTTTTTGCTTTTGCTTATTAGTTTAGCTAGGCAATCCAATTTTTACCCTGGACTGTTTTTTTTTCCTTTCCCTTTCCTGAATACCATCCCAACCTGCTCCGGACTGGAACCTGGGAAACACCAAGAAACAGCGAGAGCCAGCATTTTGTGACCTGCAGCAGCCATCCCCAGCACTGGAGACTGAAAACTGGGCGACCACTCCCAGAGAGACTTTCTGAATTTGTCATCTCTTCAGTACGATGAAAGAGTTTTGTCATCTGGTGTTGTTTTTTTGTATTGGGGAGTGTTTTGCTTGTTAAATAAACAGGGTTTTTTTCCACTTCTCTCCCAGGAAATTCTTCCTGAACCAGGTGGGTGAGGGGCTGTGGGGAGATTTGCTTTCTGGGGGCTCCTTCCGGAGGTCTTCTCCCAAATTTGCCCTAAACTAGGACAAATATTTTGGTGCCCAACTTGTGGCTCGAGAGAGTGGAAAAAACCTTGTTCTAATCATATTTTGGTTGCAATTACTCTGGGCTGGTATAGAGCAGTTACTGGCTTTGTTGTTTCAAATCATAATGTCTCTTGGGGTGCAGGCCTGCATGTGTTTCTGGTCCCTAGGGTTTTTTGAGGTCTTAATACCTCTATGGTCCCTAGGTTTATTTTCTCATCCAGAAATAGCTCCGGTATTGTCCCTAATACGTAGTTTTTGCAGTAGAGGGGCACTGACCAGGATATCCATTGGGCTGGGCTTGGTTGTAATGGCTTGCAGGAGGTTTATAAAGGTGCTGGAGTCTGTTCCAGGAATGTATGGTTCATGGTTATGGTTGTGCACCCAGTTTGTCAGAGGAGAAGCAGGAGATGAGGCTTTTCAGCCTTTGCTTTCCTTCTTCTCCTCTGAATCTGTTACATCCCTATTGGAGAATGTTCAGTTTCCCCTGAATGTTAAAGAGACCATCTTTCTGGTATTTAATTTGGTAAGCTTTCTCTATACAGTCTGCAGCTTCTCTAGAATGAGGGCTGAGATTTCTAGAAGGGCTGATGAGACCCCTGACCCAGGAGTAGACCCAGGTGTGAGAAATCCTGAGTGGTGTGGGAAATGGGCCAAATCTTAAAGGAGTTTTCTGACCCTATAGTCTGGGACTTTCCACGTGAACTAATTCAGAACCCAGCTGAGGTGGCAAAGTACCTGAAAGAGAAGTGCCATGATACCCCTAAGGAGAAGAATATCACTGCAGTGAGCTGGGCCCTGGCATATGCTTATCGCACTCTGCTAGACCCTGTAGGGCAGCAGAGGAAGGAGGGCAGGGAGATAAATCAGCAGCGATCCCAGTCATTCAGGCTGCAGCCAACAGCCCTGGCTCGAGGCCAGCAGCTAAACCAGACTGTAAGCCTCAACCAGTGGCTGTTGCTACCAGCACGAGAAGTGGAAAGTGCACAGACAAGACCGATCGACCAGTGGATGACGATGATGATTATGATGCAGAAGAAGGACCCTCAATGCCTCCTGACATAAAATCTGGAGTCAAAGGAACTGGTACATGATCAGAGGCCAATATTGAGTCCTTTTCCCTAAAGAACCTCCGTGGCCTAAGAAAGGATTACATTCGACAACCTGATGAGTCTATAATTAGTTGGTTGGTCCATCTTTAGGATGCTGCAGGAGAAGCTCTGGACACGGCTCCTGGAAAGTGTAGCACAAAGATACCTGTGTGCAGATGATCTTTATATGCAGCAGACCCAGTGGAAGGCTATAGAACAAGGGATCCAACGCCTGAGAGAAATGGCAGTAGCAGAGATTATCTTCTCAGATGACATAATAACTAGGAATCCAGACACGGTACCATGTACATCTGTGACGTGGCAAAAACTTGTACGGCTGGGGCCACATGAATACGCTTCTGCTTTAGCAATAATGAAGTAGGATGAGAAGGATGAGACCGTGCTCAATATGGTAAAGAAGCTCCGGGCATATGCAGATGCTGTGCATGGCCCAACAGACGCCAGAATTGCAGCGGTGGAAACACATCAGCAGAAATTAGAAGACAAGATAGAGGAGAATCACAAGAAACTCAGGGAGGAGATTAAAGAGGACCTTCTCCAAATCTCGGCAGTACAAATTAGAGGCCCTGGTATCCAACGCAGACGTTCCCCAGATGGGGAGAGAAGGTACACCCCACAAGCTGAGCTGTGGTTCTTCCTGAGTGATTGCGGAGAAAACATGAGGAGATGGGACGGAAAATCTACTGCTGCTCTGGTACAATGGGTGCGTGAATTGAAGGAAGGCAAGACTCAGAGAGGAAGTTCCGCCAAAAGGAAAGCAGCTCCAGTTGCCCATAGCCAAGCTGCCAGGTATGATGTGAATGATGATGATGATGACATGTCCGATCCCCTTGAAGGAAGCTCTAAGACATATGCCCAATGAAAGAAGGATAAACAGGCTTAGAGGGGCCCTGCCTCTAGCCAGGTAGAGGCGAGGGAAAACCGTGTTTTCTGGACTGTGTGGATTCGTTGGCCTGGCACATCAGAACCACAAGACTAGAAGGCTTTGGTCGATACTGGTGTGCAATGCACATTAGTCCCATTGAGACACGTGGGGGCAGAACCTGTCTCCATTGCTGGCGTGACAGGGGGATCACAGGACTTTACCTTAGTGGAAGCTGAGGTGAGCCTGACTGGAAATGAGTGGAAAAAACACCCTATTGGGACTGGCCCAGAGGCCCCATGCATTTTGGGCATAGATTACCTCCAAAGGTGGTATTTTAAAGACCCAAAAGGACTGAGGTGGGCAATTGGGATAGCAGCTGCAGTGACAGAGGGCGTCCAACAATTGAACACCTTGCTTGGACTGTCCAAGAATCCAACTACAGTAGGACTTCTGAAGGGAGAAGAGCAAAGGTACCAATTGCCACTTCAACAGTGCATCGCCGACAGTACAGAACAACTCGAGATGCTGTGGTTCCCATCCATAAGATGATTTGAGAGCTGGAGAGCCAAGAAGTGGTCAGCAAAACCCACTCACCCTTCAACAGTCCCATTTGGCTTGTGCGTTAATCTGAAGGAGAATGGAGATTGACAGTGGACTGCCATGCATTGAATGAAGTGACTCCACCACTGAGCGCTGCTGTGCCGGACATGCTGGAACTCCAGCACGAGCTGGAGTCCAAGGCAGCAAAGTGGTACGCCACTATTGACATTGCTAACACGTTTTTCTCCACTCCTCTGGCAGCAGAATGCAGGCCTCAGTTTGCTTTCACCTGGAGGGGCGTGCAGTACACCTGGAACCGACTGCCCCAGGGGTGGAAGCACAGTCCTATCATCTGCCATGGACTGATCCAGACTGCACTGGAAAAGGGTGAAGCTCCAGAACACCTGCAGTACATCAATGACATCACTGTGTGGGGGAACACAGCAGCAGAAGTGTTTGAGAAAGGAGAGAAAATCATCCAAATACTGCTGGAAGCTGGCTTCGCCATCAAGAAGAGTAAAGTTAATGGACCTGCTCAAGAGATCCAGTTCTTGGGAGTGAAGTGGGAAGATGGACAGTGTCAGATTCCTACGGATGTCATCAACAAGATCACAGCTATGTCCCTACCAACCAATAAGAAGGAAACACAAGTTTTCTTAGGCACCATAGGCTTTTGGAGAATGCACATTCCTGAGTACAGTCAGATCGTGAGCCCTCTTTACATGGTCACCCGCAAGATGAACGAGTTTCATTGGGGCCCTGAGCAGCAACAAGCTTTTGCAGAGATTAAGCAGAAAATTGCTCATGCAGTAGCCCTTGGCCAGGTCAGGATGGGACCAGAGGTGAAGAACATGCTCTACTCTGCAGCTGGGAATGATGGTCTGTCCTGGAGCCTTTGGCAGTAGGTGCCTGATGAGACTCGAGGCCGACCATTAGGATTTTGGAGTCGGAGCTACAGAGGGTCTGAAGCCAACTACACCCCTCCAGAGAATGAAATCTTGGCTGCCTATGAAGGAGTCCAAGCCGCCTCAGAGGTGATTGGTACAGAAGCACAACTCCTCCTGCACCCCGACTACCGGTTCTGGGATGGATGTTCAGAGGAAAGGTTCCCTCCACCCACCATGCCACCAGTGCTACATGGAGCAAGTGGATTGCTCTCATCACGCAGCATGCCCATATTGGTAAGCTGAATCACCCTGGGATTTTGGAAGCAATTACAAATTGGCCCCAAGGTGAAAGTTTTGGTGTCACAGATGAAGAACAAGAACCAGTGACATGGGCTGAAGAAGCTCCACCATACAACCAACTGCCAGCAGAGGAAACACGCTACGCTCTTTTCACTGACGGTTCCTGTCACATTGTAGGGATGAATTGGAAGTGGAAAGCATCTCTATGGAGCCCCACATGATGGGTCGCAGAGGCCACTGAAAGAGAGGGTGGATCAAGTCAACTTGCTGAACTCAAAGCCATTCAACTGGCCCTAGACATTGCAGAAAGGGGAAGTGGCCAAAGCTCGACCTTTATACGGACTCATGGATGGTAGCCAATGCTCTGTGGGGTTGGCTGGAGAGATGGAAAGCAGCTAACTGGCAGCATAGAGGAAAACCAATTTTGGCTGCTGAAGAATGGAAAGACATTGCTACCTGGGTAGAGAAACTACCTGTGAAGGTTCGCCACATAGATGCCCATGTCCCCAAAAGTAGAGCTAATGAAGAGCAGCAAAACAATCAGCAGGTAGATCAGGCGGCAAAGATAGGGGTGTCAAAGATAGACCTGGATTGGGAACACAAGGGAGAGTTGCTCCTAGCACAATGGGCCCATGATGCCTCAG
>NW_027100057.1:0-84000 GCF_031753505.1 Anomalospiza imberbis
CAATGGCTTCATGGTTCCACAAAGCCCTGATGTGTCACAATGGCCCCTCGGCTCCATGCGCCCTCGCTGTGTCACAACGGCTCCTCTGTGACACTGCGGGCTCCACAAGGTCACCATGGATCCTTGGTTCCTTGGGGCCCCCGTGTTCACAATGGTCTCCTTGATTCCATGGGGCAGCACAGTGTCACAACTGACCCATGGCTCCATGAGGTTCTGTAGTGTCACCGTGGTCGCTGTCAGAGGCTGGATGAGATCGATGTCCCCAGACACCTTGGGATGCTCGGAATGCCCGTGTGGGACCAGGAGCGGGTCAGGCCTTGGTTTGTGGTGGGACAGAGCCCCGCCCCCAGCCCTGGACTGGCACAGCTGTCAATCACATGGAAGGGGCGGTGTTAACCCAGCTCTGATTGGCTGAGCTGTCAGTCAATCACACAGCAGGCAGGGCTAACCCAGCTCTGATTGGCCCAGCTGTCAGTCAATCACACACCAGCAGCTGGTGCCTAACCTGACTCTGATTGGACAAGCAACTGGCAGTCCCACCCCAGGGGCGGGCCCATGAAAGCCCAGGGGTTTAAAAGCCGGAGCACGAGGCCAGCCCATGGTCTGGATCCTGCCTTCTCCTGGGGTTCCTCTGTTAATGATGCTGGAACCTGTGCAGGTGGTGCCTCTGTGTGTGTCTTTCTACAGATCTTCTGTCTTTCTGTTGTTCTCTATTTCTTCTTCTTCTAATCCTACTTACCTGGAACATTTTTGGGTAACTTAGCATCTTAAGGGTTAAAGGTTTTTAGGTTAAATGGGCCAAGATAATGGAGTTAATGCTATGATAAGAGTTTTATGTAGAACAGGATGTTGTATTAAACCCTTTGCCAAAGTTCCTTGATTGTCTATATTTTGCCAGTAAAATTTTGTGTCATTTTGCTCTCTCAGCTCTGTTGGGTAGAGCATGGTGCTGGTATCACTGAGGCTGTGTTCAGTCCCTGTGTGGGCCATTCACTTCAGAGCTGGACTTGATGATCCTTGTGGGTCCCTTCTGTCAGGGTCCGCAAATGCATGCAGGGTCCCTGATAGGTTCTTTTTGGAGATCTCAAAGCACAAAAGACACAGCAGGGGACACAACACTTTGCTTAAACAAAAATGCACTTTTATTTAGTGCCAACAACTGCGATAGTGGGAGAGAAATAAAGAGATAGAGTGAAAGAGAAAGAGGGGAAGGGGATTATAGCTACCAGTCTGAAGAGACGAGGCCCTCGGAGCTTGACGAGATGCTCATAGGCTGTCTTCTCCAGGTGGGGTCCGGACAAAGTCCTCAAAACTCCTTGAGTCTTTTATAGGGTTCCTCAAAGCAGGTGGCATCTGGCCAAAGCGGCAGCTCTCCTGGCTACATGGTGGGTGTGGACTCGTTGTTTTGGGAACCAGTTGTAACCATCGCGTCAGTGCAGGACCAAGGGTACAGGACAAACTCATTAGGGCTCAGTCCACCATGACCAGTCCATTGTTCTCGCACTGAGTTCCCATGGCATCGCATACCAGTCCTTAAGGCTTGGCAGACTTTCCACCTCAGCCAGGCTAGAGCTACTTTCAGGGTCTGGGGTCTCAGTCCTTGGAGACAGTTGTGAGGCAAACATGAGGGATTTTCGGACAGACCCTGACACCTTCCTACCAAGAAAACTCTTTCATCTGGCCATGGTGAGAATATCTGGTTGGTGTTTCTCCTGTACAACAAACTCGAATAAAGGAACCTTTGGTGACCCCCAGCATTTCAGTGTTCTGGGGTGTTACAGCCCTGCAGGCTCACAATGGCCTCTTGTTTCCATGAGGCCCCACAGTGTCACACTGGCCCCTTGGCTCCATGAGGATCTGGAGTGTCACACAGGTTTGTGACATTTGTCCTTGCTGCCCCTCACATCCCCCTGCCCCACAAACAGCCCCGAGCCAGCCGTGAGGGACAGGCCCTGCTGTGCCAGGCTGGGCTCAGGGCTTGGCCTTTCTGCTTCCTGCAGCCAAGCCAGGCCTTGCTCAGCATCGCAGTTCCCTGCTCTGAGCCTTGGGCTCCCTGCAATCCTGGCCTCAAGGATCTGCTCTCTGCACTCCCTGGGGAGCCTCTGGCACTCCCTGCCCTCGCTGGGGCCCAGGGATGCTCCCAGGGACTTGGAGATTTGCTTCTGCCTCCTTGAGCAGCTTCTTCATCCTTCTCCCAGTGCCTGAGGGTCCTGGACCCAGCCCCAAATCCACCGTGGGGCTGATGAAAATACAGAAAGCCCTCAGGAGCTCTTTGTCTTCCTTCCATGGTCTTCAAGGCTCCAGGGCTTGTGCAGTGACTGGAGTCGGTTTGGAGTTCTGTGCAGGAGTGTGAAATACAAAGTTGTGTTTTGTGTCGGGTAAATAAAGGCAGCCTGTGCAGTTGTGGTTATGAAATGTATGGAACACGGCCATGGGACAGTTATAAAGATGAGTTCTAATACACAACCCAGGAAAGCATGGAAGAAGGCTTTTGAACCAATCTCTTATTTGCAAATAACAATTACAAGTCTTAAACTGTTTTGTAATAAGAGTATTTGAATTATTACTTTGGAATGCTGCTTTTGATAAGAACTTTTTACTTGTAATTAAGTCTTAAGCTGTTTTGCAATAAGAACCTTTGAATTACAACTTTGGAATGTTGCTTAGCATTAAGGATTTTAAACTGTAGCTTTGGAATATATAAAGGATTTAAACAGAAAGGGAAGTGACCCTATCCCAAGCTCCTGGAAAAGGAAGATGGACATCAAGGTTGCTGATTAATGATTTAGAAAGGGAAAGCTGGACATCACTACCATAGATTAATGATCCTAGAAAATAGAAGCTGGACCCCACCTCAGGAAGATGGACCCCACCATGTGGGACACACATCCCGGGATATTGAAACCTGGAATAGATCACAACAGAGTATAGAAACTGGAAAGGAACCAGACATCACCATCACAGATTTACGATCCTAAAGTACAGATTTGTGACGTCAAAAGGTAGAAATAGAAACTGCTGAAAGCTCACGTCAAAATGGGAAATTGAAGCTGCTGGGGAAAGCTAATGAATATGCATGAATATGATCAATAAACACCAGCAAGCCCAAAAACCGGTGCGCAGTTGGAGGGGAAAACGCCCACCACTGCACCCAGCGCTGTCTCTGCTCATGCATTACCATATTAATTAATAAATTTAATTGCTGCTTGATGTATTGGCTGAGTCAGGCTTCTCATTTCTAACAGAATGAAGAAGAATGAGCCCCTTTTGGGCTGACCCTGTTTGGACAACCTGCTCCTCACCTCCAGCGTCACCACGTCTGACACCGCCCACCTGGGACTGACACGCCAAAATACCCAAAAATGCTCGTGTGATTTATTCTCTTATTTCTATTCTGTAACACATTATTTTATGTTAACAACTGTGAAAAACACCAATCACTTGGTTTTTAAAATTTAAAAAGTTTAATAATAATGAAAAGGTTATAAAAATAGTAATACAATTAGAGCAATAAAAATTCAGAGTTAGGGCAATTACAAGACAATAAAAAGCAAAGACTTACGGACGTCCGGATGCTCTCGGGCACTTAAGCCCGATAAGCACGTTTTGTGAACACAGGAATAACCTTAAAAACCATACACTGTTGCATATTCATACATACTTCATGGTTATGCATACATTCTATTTAAAACAAGCAACTCTGTCATTTTTCAACTGCTTCCTTTAATCCCCACGGCATCTTTGAGTCTGAGCAAGGCCTGAAGAAATCAGCTTCTTCTGATGAGAAAACCATAAATTCCTCTTCTCTGGCAGATTTAGGTGTTCTGTGTCTGTTAGCTCGAAGCCAGTGTCTCATTCCTTTTAAAAACCCCCACATACAGAGTTTCTATTTTAACTGCTAAATCATCCTTTTAACTACAAAACTACATTTACTGTACTATTAAAATGTTAATACAGCACAACTAATCAATATAACACAATACATATAGTAACTATCTGCGTAGAGCCATATAATATCCATTTTTCACATATTTAATTATTTCTATATGTATTACATTTGTTTCTAATAATAGTATTATTTTTTCTTACCTAATTATAATATTAACATTAAAAATCTATACATTTTTAGTAGCCAGGAAAACGAATGTTCTTTGTATCTAAGTAACACAATTCCCTTCATTAATGAATTAAGATGTATTGGCTATTTATTTCTTCCTGTTTATGGCAATTAGCAATATTTCCAGTCATTTTGTCATCTTTTTTATCATCTTTTTCTCACACGGGGTTAAGGAGGGGCCACTTTGGGATCCTTGGAGACATTTCTGGGGCACATTTGGGGCAGTTCTGTGCCTGAGGAGGGAATTCAGAGAGAACTTGAGGGTCTGGAGGACACTTGGGGGAGCCGGGTGGGCACTTGGAGGGGCACTTAGGGGTTCTGAGGGACAGCTCGGGGTCCGGGGGAGCCCTTGGGGGTCCAGGGGGGCCCTTGGAGGTCAGGGAGGGGAATTTGGGGCCCCGCGGGGCCCGGGCGGGCACTTGGGGGGCTCCAGCGGGGCTCTCCGGGGCGCGGGGCGTGATGGGAGTTGTAGGCGCGGGTAGAATACGGTTGAACGGGGCCGCGGAGCATCACGGGAGTTCTAGGCGCAGCTGCGATGGGGCGCGGGGCATGACGGGAGATGAAGTCACGGCTGCAGTCGTGCGGGACGTGCGCCGCGGAGCATGATGGGAGCTGTAGTCCCGGCAGTGGCTCGGACGCGGCGTTTGGGGGTCCGGGAAGGCTCTTGGGGGACACTTTTGCGTCCGAGCCGCGACTTGAGGCCCTCGGGGCGAATGTAAACGGTTCGGGAGAACTTGGGGGGAGCTCGGGGAGCTCTACCCGGGCTCCTTAGGGCGCGGGGTACGGCAGGCGGTTTAGGCGCGTGACTGTGTTCTGAGGGGCTCTGGGGCCGCGGGGGATGAGAGGAGATGAATTCCCAGCAGTGGCTGTGCCGGGCATCCGTGGGGTCGGGAGCGCTCCGGGGATCCGGGGGCGCCTTTGGGGGGTCCCGAATGGGCGCTGAGGGGCACTTGGGGATCCTGGAGGGTCTGGGGGACACTTACGGGACAGATGGGGGCGGGTACCGAGGGGGTTCTGTAGAGCGCGGGGCATGACGGGCGTTGTAGTTCCGGCTCCAATGGGGCTGAATCGGGCCGCGGGGCATGACGGGAGTTGTAGGCACTAGCGGAAGTATGGCGCCGACTCCAGGCACCGCCCCAGGGCCACAATGCCTGTCGCTGATTGGCTGCGGGCGGTGATGGGCGGGAGCCCCGGCAAATGGGAGGCGGGAACAGCCCATCCAACCCCTCCAGTCCAGCCCAGTTCATTCCCAGTACAGCCGAGTACAACCCCAGTGCTCCTCCAGTCCCTCCCAGTACACCTGAGTTCATTCCCAGTGCTCCTCCAGTCCCTCCCAGTCCAGCCCAGTGCATCCCCAGTACAGCCCAGTACAACCCCAGTGCTCCTCCAGTCCCTCCCAGTACACCCCAGTCCCTCCCAGTACACCTGAGTTCATTCCCAGTCCCTCCCAGTTTCCCCCAGTGTCATCCATAGTCAGCTCCAGTGTCCCCCAGTCTTCCCCTTAGTGTTCCCAGTGTCCCCTGTTTGTCCCATTATCCCCCAGTATCACTCCCAGTATGTCCCAGCATGTTTCAGTGTGTACCCTCACAGTCCATCCCAGTCTACCCAGATTCCCCTCAGCATTCCTCGTGTTCCCAGGCTGTCCCAGTCCTTCCCAGGGTCTCTCCCAGTATGTCCCAGTGTCTCCCACAGCGTTCCCAGTGTCCCCCAGTATGTCCCAGTCCTCCCCAGTGTTTCCAAGGACAGTTTAATGTCTCAGGGTTGCCGTGGCAGCCAAAGCCAGCAGTGGGGTCGGTGCAGTGTCCATGGCCACGGCCCCTTGCAGTGGCCCAGTGCAGCTTGGGCTGATGATCCACCCTCACAGCTGGCCCAGGGCAGGTCTGCAGTGGTTTTGGTTGCACCTTGGGCTGGCACACAGCTGAGGAGTGTGTCTGTTTTCATGGGGAAACTCGGGAGTTTTAGATTGCTTCAAAAATAGACAAAGGGAAAGCCCCTCTCAGGCTGGGTGCAGCCAGCTCTGCAAGCCCAGCAGGTCCCAGGTGAGCGAGGACAGACAGGATGGGCTTGGGCAATGTGGAGCAAGGCTGTCCACACTGGGCCAGAGCTCAAGGCACAGCTGCTCTGAGCAGGCCAGAGCTCCTGAGGGGAGAGCCTGGGTCAGTATCAATCCCAGAATGCTGCAATCGCCTCTGCTCTAAAGAGAAATGTAATAAAATACACCCTTTGAAAGAGGACAGTGTATTTCTTACAAGCTCTTTGAAATCTTTCTCCATAACTGCAGTAGGAAAACTCTAATGGCCCTCTCAGGGCTTTGGTGTTGTTTACATCAGACTCAGTCCCTGAGAGTGTCTTCAAAAAACTTCTCAAGAACTCAAATTTAAACTCCAAAGTTTCTTGAAGTTTTAATGGGTCCCACTGAGGGACACGACTGAGAAAGTGTCCCCAGGTTCCAGTTAGAGCAGAACCCTGGAGGCACTGATGACAGGTGGGGACAAACAAGGCAAAGGTGTCTCTGGCGCTGAGCAAACCTGGATGTGTTTCAGGAATGCAAAGGGCCAAGGCTGAGCCCCAGCCCCTGGCAAGGCAGATCCTGTCCCTCCCTCCTTGCTCAGGGCTCTTCCCGGGATGGGCACTGCCATGTGGGGATGTGCCATGCCAAGGGCAGGACCATGGGGCGGCCCCTGCCAGGCTGCTGAGCAGGGACAAGGAGGCCATGAGGCCCCAGGGCTGCAAGGGTCACTTGTCCCCTCGTGGCCTCAGGCCCAGGGCCAGCAGCCATGGCCAAAGGGCTGCACAGGTTGGCTCTGTCAGGGCCTTGCAGCTGCTGCACATCCCTGTGCCCTCTGCAGCCCAGGCTGTCCTGCGGTGTCCCTGCCCTGGCCTCTGTCCCTGCAGGCTGTCGTCATCCCCCGGCTGCCCCACCTCGCTGGCCCCTTCCTTTGCTGACAGCTCTGCCTCCTGCCTGCCCCTGCCTGGCCACACAAAGCCTTGGCCTTGAGACCCAAAGGGTTCATTCCATTTTTACCGTGCCTGTGAACTTCCAGCACAGGAACAAGGCATACAGGGGCTGCTTTCCCAGCAAGGATGGCTGGAAGACAAGAAGAAGACATCTGGCTCAAGGGTGCAGTGATAGAGAAAACAAGGACTGAATCTGGGAACTCGCGGTGGGATTTATGGAAATGGGTAAATTGTAATTGGCATTTAGCGACTGTATATGAGCAACACACTGGTAGAATTACATGTCCACGTCAGGTTAGGAGTTATCCCATGTTAGACCTCAGGCCTGAATAAATGATACCCTCTGAAATAGCAAATGAGTGTTAAGGAGCCTCATTCTGATATTTCAGAGATTTGGTGGCAGCGGGGCCTCACAGAACCAAGGAGTCAGCTGTGACACTGAGCAAACTCATGGAACAAAGGGTCCATGGTGACACAGCGGAACCCCATGGAACCAAAATCCATTTTGGCACCTTGGGGCCACACTGAACCAATGGTCCATTGTGATACTGCGGATCCAAGGAGACCATTGTGACACTGAGAAACCTCTTGGAACCAAGGGGCCATTCTGACACAGCAAGGCCTCGTGGAGCCATGGGTCCATGGTGACGCTGTGAATCCAAGGAGACCATTGTGACTGAGGAACCTCATGGAACCAAGCGTCCATTGTTCCACTGTGGATCCTGTGGAACCAAGGGGAGCACAGTGACATTGCGGGGCCTCATGGAACAATGGAGACTCTTCTGACACTTTGGACCCACTGGAACCAAGGGGCCATTAGAGCATGGCAGGGCCTCGTGGAATCAAGGGGACTACAGTGAACACTGTGGGTGTCCATGGGATGAAGGGGCCATTCTGACACCGTGGAACCAAGGATGCCATTGTGACACTATGGGGCATCATGGAACCACAGGTCCACTGTGACACAGCAGGGCCTCATGGAACCTTGGAGGCCATTTTGACACCTTGAGGCCTTGTGACACCAAGGAGGCATTGTGGCACTCCAGAGCCCTGTGCAGCCAAGGGGACCATAGTGACTCTGTGGGGCTCAGTGAAACCAATGGTCTGTTGTGACACTGCAAGGCCTTAGGGCATCATGGAGACCATTGTGACACTACAGGCCCCATGGATCCAAGGAGCCATTGTGACACTACAGGCCCCATGGGTCCAAGGAGCCATTGTGACACTATGGAGTCTTGGCAGGCCAAGGGGCACTTGTCACACTGTGTGGCACCATGGAACCAAGGAGTCCATTGTGACACTTCAGGGCCCCATGGAACTAAGGATCCATGGAACAGCGCAGGACTCCATGGAACCAAAGGTCCACTGTGACACTGTGGGGCCTCATGGAATCTTGGAGGCCATGGTGACACTTTGAGGCCTCGTTGAATCAAGGGGCTCTGCAGGGCCTCGTGGAACCAAGGAGACCCTTCTGACACTGGGAGTCCTTATGGAACCAAACGTCCATTGTGATACCGCGGCACCAAGGAGACCCCTGTGACACTGCAAGGCCTCATGAAAGCAAGGGCTTGGCCTCCCAGGGGCTACCTGACAGGTCCAGCTGATCTTGGAATGTTGAGGGCTGCCTCTCATCAGTCCCTGGAGAACTGGAGCTCTGTGCTTTCCTTCCTATGGAAAAGAACCATCCGTCTTTCTGGTGCACACAGCCAAAACTGATACTCCTCCTGAAAAATTCCCTATATGCAAGGGTTCTCCCAGATGAAAGCTGGCAGGACAGACACCTCTGGTTGGCCTGGTCCTCTGGTGGTCAACTCTCATCTCAAGGAAGTCCTGGGGAAAGTATTTGAGCAGGTTTGACTGCTGGAACATCAATGAGTCTCTCATCCTCTAAAAAACTCAGATGCTCTTCTGATCACATGTGTCTTTTCTTTCTCATTGTGTCTTATGCATGAAATACTATTTTCAGCTAAAAAATATTGTTCTTCTCACTCTACCAGTGTTTGCTGACACAAACCAGCTCGTCTACATATGGATCCAGGTCACCTGTATAAAGAATCCAGCAGGAACGATTTGTCTGTGCTCTCATCTGTCACATCTCCTCTGGAGCTGGAGGTGCAGCCCCAGTATTCGGGAGGGCTCAAGGCCTCACAAGCTCACTCCCACACAGAGAACTTGCAGACCCTGGGCTGCTCTCCTTGGCCCCTGCATGCTCAGCCAGGCTGGGATGGACACTGATGGTTTCTGTGCCAGGCTCTCTGAGCCCAGCCCAGCTCCCTGCAAGCTCTGCCAGCTGCCCTGAGCTCTGTGCAGCACCAAGGGCCTCTCCCCAGCACAGCCCAGCCGGCTCTGGCCCCACAGCTCTGCTCAGCCCAGGCTGCTCTGGCCACTGGCCCCACGGCCTCAGCCCCTGGCCAGGGCACAGCAGCAGCTGCAGCTCAGCCAGGACTCAGCCCCAGCCATGGGGGAAGGGGCTTGGCCAAGGCCAAAGGAGGCTCCCTGGGTGCCCTGCTCCCCTCGGGCTGAGGTGCTGAGAGCTCTGCAGCCGCTGCTGCCATCCCATCTGCCCAGGCCAGCACAAGAGCCCGGCCTTGGGGCCCTCCAGAGCTGCTCCTGCTCCAGGCCCAGGGCCCATCCCAGAGCTGGGGCAGCCACAAAGCTGTGCCCATTGCTGGTCATTGCTGCTCTGATGGGGATGGATCCTCAGCCACTTGGAGGTTGCTGATGAATTTCACTACTCCAGAGGCCTATTCTTTCTTGAGCTCTTCAGTTCAGGAATTCAATGATTTGTTTAAAACTCCCAAACAAAAAGTGCTGCTGGGAATTATGGTAGCTTTCAATTCTTCTGTGGTTAATTAGACGAATTTCAGAAGTGTATTCAAAGTGAATAGACTTTATTGAAATAGTTTGTCCAGTTTCCTTTTCCTGTTTATAGATTGATATCAGCAATGTCCAATTGATATTGACCCCCAGCCCCTCCTAATGCAGTCTGAACAGATTTGAAAATCAAGACCCTTCATGGCTGACAATCAATAACACTTTGTCCCTACCCCCTCCCCACCATTCCCCTCGTCCAACCCCTGGCACTCAGAGCAGCTGAGGAATGGAGTCACACCCAGGGGTGTCCCCAGGGCTCAGGACTGGGGCCAGGTCAGTGAAATCTCTTGATTGCTGATCTGGGCGAGGCCATCGAGGGCACCCTCAGTCAGTTCCCAGGTGAGCCCAAGCTGGGTGGGAGTGTGGCTGTGCTGGAGGGCAGAAGCTCTGCAGAGGGATCTGGACAGGCTGGAGCCATGGGCCCAGGACAATTGGATGAGGTTCACCAAGGCCAAGGGCCGGGTCCTGCCCTGGCCTCACAACCACCCCAAATCCCTGGCCATGCCCTTCCCCTAATCCCCTCAGCCTGTCCTGTTTCCTTCATCCCTGCATTGCCAGGGACTTTCTGGGACAAGGGAGCTCTGCTCTGGGGATGGAGGGAGGTCCAAGTGCCACCACTGGAGCTGGAACCACAACTCATCAGGTTTGTGTCCTTTGGGGGTCAGGACCAGGTGAGACTCAGAGGCACAGAAAGTTTCTCTTCATGGCCAACAGACCATGGTTGAACAGGACACAATTTAATAACAATCACACTCTTCCCTGAGCAATGTGCAACGTCCCAGCAGTGTCTGATAAGTCCACCATCCACAAGTGATTTCCATACTAAAATTGATTTTAGACAAAGGTGGTTCTGTGATAAATAATATACACAATTAAGATCTTGTATCAGGATGTTCATCCTGGAGTGGGGGCAAAACAGCTCAAACAATTCCTGATTTGCAAAGCTGTCAGTGGTGGATGATGAAGGGAGGTCAGGCTGCTTTTGGTGTTGAGATAATGCTGAAACCAGCCTGACTCATTTCATCTCCTCCTGGCCTGGCTGATCTCCCCTCTTTCCCCTTCCACCCATTGGCTTTTGTCTCCCACCAGGCCCCCGGTGAAGAGCCTGGCTCTGTGTTCTCCATCCCCTCCTCGCTAGCACTGCAGTTTATGTCATAGCTGCTCGATTACCTCACATAACCCATTCTGTGATGTCATAGTCCACTCTGTGACCTCATGTTACCAGATGATAAATTGTCTCCACCAGGTGAGCTGACACCTGGAGCTTGTTCTCCAAAACCCCAGGCCTATGGAAACCACACAATGCCCATTGTGTCAGAAGGGGAACTGGAAGTTCACCAGCCTCAGTGTCCTGCCAGCTCAGTCAGGCCCCCTGGAACATTGGGGTCCACAACCACCAGGGACCACCAGAGAGACCCCCAGGACAGAAGAGAGCATGGGTAAAGGGGAGGGGAAATATGTTAATGATTTTGGGGAAATGATTATCAGATGTGTGTTCAGTCCAGGACAACCAATGAATATGTGTGCAAAATACAGAATATGAACAGAAACTTTCCTGCACTCAGCATGCTCGGCTTTGGGAGGAGCTATTCCCCGTGCACCCGGCTGAATAAAGAATGCTGCTTCTTAATGCTGCATTGGTGTGAAGGAGTTTTCTGTTTTACCGAATTTTTGGTAACACTCCACTGCCAAGGAAAGCTCTGTCTCCTGCTGCTCACAAACAGAGAAGGGCTGGTGGCAGATGTGGGGGTCGGAGGCTGCCGGGGGCACAGTGACCATGAAATAATCAAGTTTTCAATGATCTGTGAAAGAAGGAGGGGCAGCAACAAAACTTCCACACTGGAATTAGGGAGGGCAGACTTTGGCCTATTTAGAATGGAGATTTGGGGAGTACCGAAGCAGGTTCTGATTTTTAATGGGAAATAACCCTTAAAAACAAAGGGGTCCAGGGAGGATGGACACATTTCAAGAAAGTAATCTTAAGGGGGAAGGAGCAGCTTGTCCCAGTGTGGCCAAAGATGAGCTGGTGAGGAAAATGACTGCCCTGTCTGCCCTTGGAGCTTTTGTGGGAACTTAAGGGAAAAAAGAGTGTGCATTAACTTTGGACAAATGGTCAGGCAACTTAGCAAGCATTTGAGGATGTTGTCAGGTCATTCAGTAAAAAAAAAAAAGAAAGAGGTGTAATCTCAATTAGAGATTAACCTGGCCACTTCTGTGAAAAATAATAAAAATGTGTCTATGAATAAATTAATGGCAAAATGTGGAATAAGGTGAACCCCTACTATTTATTGGATGCAGTGGAGAATATAGGAACTAAAGATAAGGAAAAGTCCAAGCTACTTAACACCTTGTTTGTATCAATTTTCAATATATGGACAGGTTGTCCTCAGGACAAGAGTTCTCCTGAGCTGGCAGATGGGGTCAGAATGCAGAACAGGCCTCTGGAATCCAGGAGGAAGCAGCTGGGGACCTGCTGGGCCACTCAGATGCTCACAGGTGTATGGGATCAGATGGGATCCATCCTAGGGGGATGAGGAAGCTGGTGGATGAGCTCCCCAAGCTGCTCTCCATCATTTACCATCAGTCCTGGCTCACCAGGGAGGTCCCAGAGCACTGGAGGTGCCAGTGTGAGCCCATCCCCAAGAAGGGCTGGGAGGAGGATCTGGGGAACTCCAGGCCTGTCAGCCTGACCTCGGTGCCCGGCAAGGTTCTGGAGCAGATCACCCTGAGTGCCATCAGAGGGCACCCACAGGATGGCCGAGGGATCAGAGCCAGCCAGCGTGGATTTCAAAGTCTGCATGGATGATCTGCATGAGGGGATTGAGACCAACATCAGCAAATTTGCAGATGACACCAAGCTGGCTGTGAGTATGGATCTGCTGGATGGCTCTGCACAGGGCCCTGGATAGGCTGGATCCAGGGCCCAAATCCAACCAGGTGAGGTTTAACAAGTCCATGTGCCAGGTCCTGCACTTTGGCCACAACAACCCCTGCAGCGCTACAGGGACAGCAGCCAGGCAGAAAGGGACCTGCAGGGACTGATGGACAGCAGGCTGGACATGAGCCAGCCGTGTGCCCAGGTGGCCAAGAAGGCCAATGGCTCCTGGCCTGGATCAGGAATGGTGTGGCCAGCAGGACCAGGGCAGTAATTCTTCCCCTGTGCTCGGCACTTGTTGGGCAGCAACCTCGAATCCCCAGTTCTGGGCACCCCAGTTTAGGAAGGACATGGAGGGGCTGGAGCGTGTACAGAGAAGGGCAACAAGGCTGGTGAGGGGTCAGGAGCACAAGTCCTGTGAGGAGCGGCTGAGGGAGCTGGGGTTGTTTATCCTGGAGAAGAGGAGGCTCAGGGAGACAAGGCGGTGTCAGGGCACAGGTTGGACCTGATGATCTCCAAGGTCTTTTCCAGCCTTGCTGATTCTGGGATTCTCTGAAACCACCCTGGGAGCAGTTGCAGGAGGAGCCCTGGGCCTCCTCTTAAGAAGCTCCAGCAGCCCAGGTCCCTCAGCTCCTCCTCACAGTCCCAAAGCCCATCCTGTCAGTCCTGCAGAGCCTCTGCAGCCCCTCCTCATTGCCCAGAACAGGCAGCCCCACAGCCAGACACAGCAGCCCAGATGTGCCCCCCTGGCCTGGGCTGCCTCTGGCAAGGGAGCAGCACGAGGCACTGCAGGAGCCTGCAGACAATTCCTGCAGCACTTGTGGGATGATCCTGCTCCCCAAGGGCCATTCCCATGGTGCCAAGTCAGGAACTGGGATGGGGAGTGGGGCCAGAGAGGAAAGGGCAAACAGGGATGGGCTGTGGGCAGGGGAAGGAACAGGAGTGGGCAATGGGAAGAAATATGTACAAGGGAAGGAAAAAGAAAGCAGAGGTGAAGCCAAGGAAATGCTCAGGGCAGTTTGGGGGTGGCTGCCAGGCAGCCCTGGCTCTGAGCAACAGCATCTGCAGTGGGACAGGAAACTCCCAGCTGATGGGAACAAACTTTCTGGCTGGCTGCAGAGGCCAGGACAAAGCTGAGTGGTTTCCCTGGCGTCCTCCAGCTCTTCCTGGCCCCAGGGGCTGATGGCATTTGTGCTCCCTCAGGTTCATGTCCCCACAGCAGCAGCATGGGGGTGCTCCCGCCTGCTGTGTGCAATGCAAACAGGGGCTCCTGAGCCAGTGCTGCCGTGGCTGTGCCTGCAAGGATGCGGCACCTGTGTGAGCTGGGGGAGAGGCCAGGGCTGCAGAGGGCCCTGAGGGATGTTGTTGGCAGCTCCATGAGGACGCTCTGGGACGCTGCCCTGGGCTGTCCAGCGCACTGGGGATGGATCAGCCCCTGCTCTGCTGCTCCTTCCCGTCTCCCCCAGGGCCCTTGCAGAGCACCAGCCATGCTGTTTGCCCCCAGCCTGCCCACGGCCAGCCTGGGGCTGCTCACGGGGGTTTTCTGTGCTGAGCATTGGCCTGGCCGTGTTCTTGAGAGAGCCTGGGCAAGGAGCCTGGAGCCCCCAGGCCCTGCCTGAGGCGTCAGCGCTGCTCCAGCAGTGCCCATGGCCTGTCCCTGCTGCAGCCCCGGCACTGCCACCCCCAGGACTGTGCCCGGCCCCGAGAGCACTCAGGCCCTGCAGCAACACCAGGGCCACCAGGGCAGCGGGGCAGGGCCACGGGAGCAGCACTGGCAACACCAAGTGCTGCTGCTGCTGGGCACAGCTGCTGTGCCAGCACTGATCTGCCCCCATCTCTGCACACAGACATTGCTGCTGCAGCTCCAGAGAAGGCAACAAAAGGGCATCTCTGCAGAAAACTTTGCTGGGAGATCCTTGAGTTCCTATAAAGCTCCCAAGAGTGCAGCCCCTCATTAACACAGTCTGTGGGCACAGGGAAGGTGGAGGGAAACAAAATTAGAAATGGCACAAACAATGACATTTCCTTGTGGAAAATATTTAAAAAACAAAACAAAGAAAAAGAATCTCCAAAATGAAACCAAGAAGACGTATCAAAGATGACTTTTATTACAAGTGATTTGCTGAAACTGGCCAGCAGTTTAATGTTTCTGAAATTGTCCAGTCATCAGTGTCCACACTGCAGCCTTGAGCTCCTGGTTCCTCAGGCTGTAGATGAGGGGGTTCAGGGCTGGAGGCACCACCGAGTACAGAACTGACAGGGACAGATCCAGGGATGGGGAGGAGATGGAAGGGGGCTTCAGGTAGGAAATAGCTCCAGTGCTGAGGAACAGAGAGACCACGGCCAGATGAGGGAGGCAGGTGGAAAAGGCTTTGTGCCGTCCCTGCTCAGAGGGGATCCTCAGCACAGCCCTGAAGATCTGCACATAGGAGAAAACAATGAACACAAAACAGCCAAACACCAAACACATACTAGCCACAATGAGCCCAAGTTCCCTAAGGTAGGATTTGGAGCAGGAGAGCTTGAGGATCTGTGGGATTTCACAGAAGAACTGGCCCAGGGCATTTCCATGGCACAGGGGCAGGGAAAATGTATTGGCCGTGTGCAGCAGTGCATTGAGAAAGGCACTGGCCCAGGCAGCTGCTGCCATGTGGGCACAAGCTCTGCTGCCCAGGAGGGTCCCGTAGTGCAGGGGTTTGCAGATGGACACGTAGCGGTCATAGCACATGACGGTCAGGAGGGAAAGCTCTGTTCCAAGGAAGAAGAAAATCAGAAAGAGCTGTGCAGCACATCCTGTGTAGGAGATGGTGCTGGTGTTCCAGAGGGAATTGTGCATGGCTTTGGGGACAGTGGTGCAGATGGAGCCCAGGTCGCTGAGGGCCAGGTTGAGCAGGAAGAAGAACATGGGTGTGTGCAGGTGGTGGCCGCAGGCGATGGAGCTGATGATGAGGCCGTTGCCCAGGAGGGCAGCCAGGGAGATGCCCAGGAAGAGGCAGAAGTGCAGGAGCTGCAGCTGCCGCGTGTCTGCCAGTGCCAGCAGGAGGAAGTGGCTGATGGAGCTGCTGTTGGACATTTGCTGTGGCTGCACATGGGGACCTGTTCATGGAGAAAGGACAGAGAAGAGTTACAGGAGATACCTGTAACCAAAACCAAAGCCATTTCCCATACACCCTCCTCTGTAACACACACGGACACTCTTCTGTGTTTAAGAGTTCTGAGGTTTTCATTTTAAGCTCCCACCATGTCTCTCCTGCTATTCTTGGATATCAGAAACACTCAACATTCCTGCCTCCCTCTGGTAGAACAGAGTTCTCTGAGGGAAGATTATGAGTGGAGACTGAAGGGAGATGGTCTGTCACTTCATTCTCTTTGGAGTTTCTCTGGGCTTTCACTTTTTCAAATGAAGGATGTTCACACTCTCATGTTTCCTTTAAAAACGCTATATTGCTACTGAGACAGATGGATCCACCACAGCCCTGCTCCATATTTGTAGCCAAGAACTCACGTTGCTCATTTCACCAACCCAGCAGCATTTTCAGTGTCACAACACCTCTGCCATTCCCCATCAATCTTATAACTCGGAGATGCTCTAGGACAGGTTTGCATCCTGGATTGGAGCTCCCAGCCTGGACTGAAATCTCAGGGAGATTTCCAAGTGTCCTTCTGATGGCACTGGATGCAGGGAGATGCAGCTCCTTCCCTGGCTGCACTGACAGCATTGCCCAGAGCCGGGCACTGGGGACAGCTGTGTCACCCTGAGCCAGCTGTGCCCCCTCCCAGAGCCCCCAGTGCCGGGCAGCTGCTCCCAGCCCTGTGCTCTGCAGAGGGAACTGGGCCCGGGGCTGCAGAGCTGCCCCACGGCTCTGCTGCAGCTCTGCCTGCACAGGAGGGGCTGCACGCCTTGGAGCCCCGGCCCTGAGGGCAGAGGCTTGGCTGGGGGGACAGGAGGGAGGGGGCTTGTTCAGAGGGAGGGGCTGCACTGGAGGGGATCCTCTGGACATCTCTAAACTCTCTCTGCCACAGCATTTCTGGGTTTTGCTTTCTCTCCTTCCCTGATCTTCTCTGTGTTTCCTGGGGATTTTCCTCCTGCAGGTGTTTCCCTGTGCCTGAGCTCTCCCTGCCAGCACTCACAGACCCCAAATCTCTGTGCACTCTCCTTGGCCTGACAGAACTCTGCCTGTTTGCAGGGCACTGGCTGGGGGCAGGTTCTGTTTGCAGCTTGGAGAAAGGACAGCTCAGACTGAGTCTGATGGCTCCTGCAGAGGTGATGCTGGTGCTGTCCATGGGCAGAGTGGCTGAAGGCACATTAGGGATCTACTGTGACCCTATTGATCACTAAAAGTAACAGTTCAGATGTCTCAGGCACTTGTCAAAATTCTTATCAGTAATTCATAATCATCCTTTAATATTTATCCCTCCATCCCTGCCATTCTCCAATAGTAGGAAACAGAATACAAAGTCTTAGGAAATCTCCTCATTTTTATCAAAATCCTTGTCTTGGAAATATTCTATGACTGATAAGAACCCCTCAGCATATCAGAGCTTCATGAGCATTTCACCTCGCCTGCACCAGAAATACTCAGAGTCGTACTCACAGGGTCTGTGGGCATTGGGATGTTCCAGCTGTAGGAGATCACTCCAGGAGCTGCAGCTGCATTGTCCTGCAGCCAGAGGTTCCTGTGCCAAGGGCTGCCAGGGATTCTGCCCCAGGCACTTCTCAGCACCTTCCCAGCCCTGACTGATGGAAGCTCTCTGTGCCTCTGTGCTGTGCCCGGGCTGGCTGCAGGCAGTGCCCCAGCCCTGCTGGGCTGGGAGAAGAGCTGCTCATCCAGGGAAATGTGCTTCTGAAGCTCTCCTTGGTTACCAGACTCACCCTCTGTGCCAGGAGCCCGGCCCAGCTCAGCAGCACAGACACAGCACAAGGACTTTAATGACCCTCTGGGGCTTTGTGCTCAGGCCCTGAACATCAGGCCCTGAGAGGGAGCTGCAGAAACCTCTCCAGAGCTCCAAGTCAGCATCCAACTCCAAAGTTTCTTTGACTTTTAATGGGTCCCACTGAGGGACACGACTGAGAAAGTGTCCCCAGGCCCCAGGCAGAGCAGAGAACTGGAGGCACTGATGACAGGTGGGGACAAGGAGAAGCCAAGTCTTGGTGCCCTGGGGCACAGCAGGGTCTGTGCCACCAAGGGCTGTCAGGAGACACCTTGTCCTGAGGCACTGGGGCCTCCTGGCACAGCCCCAGCCAGGCTGGGCACTGTCAGCCCCTTGTCCTGCCCTCAGCATCCCCCCCTAGCCCACATCCCAGTGGCCTCAAGGATCTGCTGGAAGGAGTCCCTGGGGAGCCTTGCTCAGGAATGGCCCTGGGGGCTCCTTCATGCTCCCAGGGACTGCAGGTTTTTCAAAGCACTTTGGCTTTGGCTTTTGCCTTGGAGTCTCTGAGAGCTTTGTGCAGTCATGGCCTTCAATTATCTGCTGTAATTAGTCCCTGGAGAGGCTTTGTCAGGAACAACACTCAGTGGGGCTCATTAATGCTTCAAGGTGCTTCAGTTCTTTTAAGGTGCTTGGTGTTTCCCTTTTGATACAGATTCTGTGAGAAAGATTGTGCAGTCACAGCCTGAAATTATCTGTTTTAATGAGTCCCTTGAGAGCTTTGTACTGACACTCAGTGGGGATCCTTGATGCTTTGAGATACTCCAGGAGTTTAAGGTACTTTGGATTTTCCTTTCCATACTGAGTCCCTGAGAGATTTTTGTGCCATCCTGGCCTCCAGTTCTCTCCTCCAAGGAGTCCATGAGGAGCCTGCGTTAGGGATGGACCTCACTGGCACCCATTAATGGCTTGTGAAACTTTGGGTTTTTTCTCTGACTTTGACTCCTGGACAGGTTTGTGCAATCTCCTCTCAGGCCCTGAGTTTCAAGGGCTCAGCTCCAAATGCACCACGGTTCTCATTAGGATCAAGCAAGTCCTGAGAAGCCATGGCTGTGTGTTGATTTCCCTCTGCTCTAATGCAGTTCATTAAGAAGGTTTCCTTTTACAGTTATGGAGAAACATTTCAAAGAGCTTCTAAGAAATATGTATTCCCATTTTAAAGCGTGTCTTTATTACTGTTCTCTTTAGAGAAGAGGTGATTGCAGCATTCTGTGATTGATATTGATGTAGGGCCACTCCTAAGGAGGGCTGGCCAGGTCAGAGAAGTTTTACCTTGAGGTCTGACCCAGTGTGGACACATTCCCCAACCCCATGTGAGAAACAATTTTCACTTTCAAAAATTTAACTGGTTTATTAAGACCTTATCGAAATACAACAGAAGAGTGAATAAAGTAAAGAATACAGCGCCAGGAGCAAAGGATTCAGTCACCATGTGCTCATCTACAAAATGGATGTTCTGTCTTTTATACCTCCAGCCCCTCCCAAAGTCTTGTCAATCCACTCCTCCTTCGCTGTCCAGTGGTGGAGATCACTTTCTTACAGCTTGATTGGAGCTCAGGCTCTGCCATAGCAACAAGCCGACCCTCCCAAATGCCCTGGCTACTGAGGGCATCCCATGATAACAATGCAAGGGGTAAGGGAAAGAGAACTATACATCTACACAACTTAACATATATTAATATTCACCCCTTAATTGTGAGAGTCAACCATAGGATTACTCATCTGTAACAACCCCCCGTTTTCTGTTTTTACAAGTCATTTTGCTGGAACAATTAAGTAAAAAAAAATCTCTCTCTTGAAAGAGTCATACTAGCATCTGTTGATGTGGGCAAGGACAGTGGGAACAGGAGGAAAATCTCAGGTTTTCCTTTGACACACTTATTTGGAATGGACAAAAGGGCCTAACAGAGGTCCAGGATGGCTTTGACTCCCATCTATCATGCCTATGTGGTTGTTACCCATAGTCAGTGTATCTTAGGGGTCCAGAGGCCAGCTCGGTCTCGCCCTCCAGTCCCTGTTGTATTCAAAGACAGTTGGGGAATGACAGTGGTCCGATATGGCCTTTTGTCCCTACCTTACCATGCCTACGGGGTTGCTACCCACACCAGGGCTATGGAGTCTTCTTGGAAGCGAACAAAGGGGTCTTGCCCTCCTTCCTTTGTCTTATTTTCTTAAAGAAGCTGTCCCATTACCTCTTACAGTCCCTTGTGTACTTCCCCTCAACAGGTGCTGGTAATTCTCACCCATTAAAGCAGGAAGACAGTTCTCAAACTGGCTGGTGGAAGCTTGACTTTGGGCGTCCTGGTGTTTTTCTGGTTGTCTTTCAGTCTCTGCTTGAGAGTCAATCTTGTTTCACCTGGCCTGGATGTTACAGTCCACTCTTTGGGTTCTTCTACTGGGCCTTTAACTCTGTTGGCCTGAGTCCATCTGTTGGCATGAGTCCATCCCCACTCTGCAGTTCACACGGCCGATTCGGTGGTGAGCAGTTCCTGAAAGGGACCTTCCCATTGAGGAGTTAAAGGGTGATCTCTCCATGACTTGATCATTACTTGATCAAATCCTCAGAATTAATGTTATGGACTCTGAAATCCAGGGTGGTAGTTTGAGGAATTGCCCCTTTATGTCTTAGCCCTTCTAAGGTTTCTGCTATAGACATAACATATTTCTTGCCATTGGCTTCCTCTTCCTCATAGATGGCAACCCTCTGGGGTGAGGTCAAAAAGAGTAACCAAATATCATTTCATAGGGTGAGACCCCCAGAGCTGACTGGGATTGGGTTCTAATTCTTAATAAGGCTAAAGGGAGACATTTTATCTATGACATCTGGGTTTCTGTCATCAGCTTAACTAGAGCTCTTTTAAGAGTTTGATTCATCCTCTCACTGTGACCAGAACTCTGTGGATGCCATGGAGTGTGCAATTCCCATTTACTCCCAGGGTTTGAACAACTTTTTGCAGTATTTTAGAGGTGAAATGCTTGGTCTGAATCAATGCTGTTCACCATCCCATATTGGGGAATGATTGATTCTAGAAGTGTTTTACTCACAACATTGGCATTGGCTTTAACCGTGGGTACCGCCTCTACTCAATGAGTCAGGTCACCTACTATCACTAGTAAAAACTTCCACCGTTGTACCTGGGGAAGCTCAGTAAAGTCTACTTGGATGTTTTGAAAGGGCTGTAAGGCTAGTTCTCGCCCTCCCCTGGTGTTTTCCTCATGACCTTCTCATTTACTTGTTGGCATATCACACACCTTTCAATTACCTGCTTAGCTATTCCAAAAATTCCTATGCAGGCCCAGTCCCTTAGAAATTGATCACTTAGCACTTGTGTAGCCCAAAGTGTTGTTCCATGTTTGCCTTCTAGCATTTTCCTGGCAAGGGGTTTATTCAACATTTGCCTCCCATCTGCTAATCTCCACTTCCCTTTGTTATCTTTCTTGGCTCCTGTTTTGAGGAATTCTTTCTCTTCTGTCTCACTGAATACGGGGACTTCTTCCATTTCTCTCATAGGGGTTAATGCTGTCATTAGTTTTTCTGTCCCTGATTCAGCTGAATTCTTAGCATCTAAATCTGTAAATGGTTCCCTCGTGCTTCTTGAGTCACTCCTTTCTTATGTCCTTTAACATATACTGCTGCCACTTCTTCTGGTAATTGTAAGGTTTCTAACACTTCTAAAGAAGTTTTTAGTTCCTTTCCCCTTGAATTTAATAGCCCACTGTCTTCCCAAATTTTTCCAAAGGAATGCACTACTCCAAAAGCATATTTTGAGTCTGTATATATTGTTTCTCTTTTCTGTGTGAGTATTTCCAGAGCTCACTTTAGGGCATACAACTCACATGCTTGGGCTGACCAGTTGGAAGGTAACTTTCCTTTTTCTAGGGCCACTAACTCTTCATCTGCTATAGCCTACCCCAATACCCTGTGCCCTGGATTACCCATGAAAATACATCAATGTGCAATCGTTTTCCACCTTGGAGTGGTTGATCTGTTAGGTCCACTCTTACTTTAGTTTGATAGTTTATAACTTCTAGGCAACTGTATATTAATTCCTCATCAGGTTTTCCATCTAAAACTGGGCAGGGCTGAGTTGGTTACTCACGACTAGCTCTAAACCATTATCTATTAAGATGGCTTCATATTTTAGTACTGGGGAATCAGTGAGCCATTTCTCAGCCTTTTAGCTGAGGACACTCCTTACTGAGTGTGGGATATATATTTTCAATTTTTCCCCAAAGGTTAATTTTTTGCTTTCTTCTATGAGTAGGGCGCTCGCTTCCACTGCCTGAATGCAGGTTGGCCACCCCCAGCTGACAGGGTCTTTCAGTTTTGATAAACAGGCCACTGGTTTCCTGGATCCTCCCCGGTCCTGGGCTAACCCTCCATGTGCTGCCCCTTTTTCTATATCCACAAACAGATAGAAGGGTTTGTCTAAGGCAGGAAGACTCAGTGCTGCTGCACTGACTAATTTTTGCTTTAAAGCTTCAAAATTTGCTTGTCATCTTCTTCCCACCTAATCTCTTCTTCTACTAGCTTTTCAAACAAGAACCTGATGGCCTGCGTGTCTCCTTCAATCCATAGCCTATGATATCCCAACAGGCCTAAAAACCTTCTGACTTCTCTCTTATTTTTTGGCTATGGGAGTGAGGCTATCCCTGCAATTCTCTCAGGGTTCAGCCGCCAGCTCCCTTGAAAAATCACATGTCCTAAGCATTTTACTTCCCTCCCTACAAATTGGAGTTTCCCTTTTGATACTCAAAGTCCTTGGTCAATCCAAAATTTTAACAGTTCTCAAACTTTGTTTTCTTCCTGTCCTGAGAGAAGCAAATCATCTCCATACTGGATGAGCTTTATCTCAGGTTTGATGGAGAAGAGTTTTAGTACTTCTCCCAAGCCTTGACCAAATAGGTTTGGGGATTTGGAAAACCCTTGTGGTAACCTGGTCCACCAAAGCTGTTGCTTTCTCCCTGAACTGGGGTCCTCCCATTCAAAGGCAAATATATCCCTACTTTCTCCTGCCAGTGGACATGCCCAAAAAGCATCTTTTCGGTCTATCACACTAAGCCACTGCTGTGCTGGGGGGATATTGCTCAGTAGTGTACAGGGCTTAGGCACTACTGGGTACCGATTCACTGTTCTTTGGTTTGCTTCTCTTAAATCTTGGACAAGCCTGTAAGTCCCATCTGACTTCTTTACTGGTAATATGGGTGTATTTTGGGGGACATACTTGGCTCTAAGGTCCCCTCCTCAAGTAGGTCCTGGATCCCTGGCTGCAGTCCTTGTCTCCCTTCCAGTGAGAGTGGGTATTGTCATACCTGAACTGGATGGTTCTCATAAACTATTTTTATTACTGTAGATTTCATGTTCAATTCACCTCAATTTTTCAGTTTTGCCCACACCATCTCATGAATTTTGTCCTCATTCTCTTCTGTTAATTTGAATAGCTTAACCACCATTTTTCCTTCCTCTGGGAGTACTCCAATGTCTAACTGCACCTGTAAATCCCACCCTAATAGATTGCACCCTGCTTCTGGAACTAATAGGCCATCCCCTGTTGAGGATTTTTTGCAGGACAATGGACACATTCAGCAGATGCACAATCCAGCCTTCTGGTAACAAAGTAGCCAGTTCAAGAAACGGGGTCAGTGAATCCTTGATGACAGGAAAAGAAGAAGAAGTCAGAGGAGTTGGCAAAGTTGTCAGCAAAATAAAAAAGAGAGCTCAGGGTGGGCCAGGCAACCAAAGCAAGACGCGTCAAGAATCGGGTGATCCAATCGGCATTTAATTTTAGACACATAAACAGCTAGGATTAACCAATCATGTATTAGCTAGAGACTCGTGCACAGCAGAACTTATTATAAATACAGGCCTCTGTACAATAAAATTGGTTTCACTTGATCATAGTGATCATGGCGAGATGTCCCATTTGTGATTCTCTGAACTGCAATTCTTATCTCAGACCCCAGGTCTAATGATGCATGGCGATGCATAGCATCCCTTAGACACTCTAGAAACTCAGATGGAGTCTCGGAAGGCCCCTGCTTAACAGAATACAGGACAGACCAATTTTTGGTCTTTGGGATAGCTCTCTCCACTCCCAGTGCTATCCAATCTTGATAATCTGCTAATTTCTGTAACTCTGCCAATATATTTGGATCCCATTTAGGGTCCCTTGGAGAGGGAAAAATTCTCTTACATCCAATCACCAGCTTTTACAGTTATCCTCTGCCAAAGCCCCTTCTCAGGATCAGCTGCTTTTCTGTTTCAGTGAAAGTATCCAGTAATAACTGGGTGTCTCTCCAATCTGCGTTGTGTTGTTTGATAACATATCGTAAATGCTTCGCAAAAAGTATCAGGTCACTGTGGTAATTTTAGCAATTCTTTCCCATGCCTCTAGATCAGGGGTGGAGAATGGTACTTTAACCATCAGTCTCCCTCCTTCCGGTCCCACTGCCTCTCGCAGAGTGGCCTGTAACACTGCTTGTCTCCTGGTTCTGGACAAAACCGGACTGCCAGGAGGGGAGTGGGTTTGAGCGGATGTCCCTTCCAAGCCTAAGTCCTATTTTTTTGGAAAGTCCACCTCATCCTCATCCTCATCCTCATCCTCCCATCTCCTAGGAGGCACTTTCAGCAAATCTATTGTATCTTCTTCTTGAGCTGCAGCACGGTAGACCTTATCTGATTTGGTACATGGCTGTCCTATGCTGCATGCTGAGCAACATTGCTTAATTTGCCCTCTATTTCCTTTGTTTTCCTTCTCAAGGGCTAACACCAGTGGGTCTGAGGGAGTGCTGAGCCCACAGTCCCTCTCCCATTCCAGATGATTTCGTAAGGCGAGAAACATACCAGCAGAAGAGACCTCATCCTACTTCCTTCCTGTCTTAAAAACAGCATTAACTGCAACAAGGTATTACAATCTAAAGTTCCTGCAGGTGGCCACTTGGCTCAGTCTTCCAGCCTGTATAATGGCCACTCCGCATGCAGCATTGGATTAAATCTTTCTTGTTCTCCAATCCCACCTTACTGGTGACTTCTTTCCAGTGGGTTCAGATACATCCCAAAGGGCTAGCTCGGGGAACTTCTTTGCTCTGGTGAGTTCCCATTATCTCCTTCTCCTTCTCATTTCCACCCAAAACTCTCTTCACAAAGCCTCACAGTCCTTTCCCAATTCTCCTCCCACATGCAACCCCAGGTTACAGGTACCAGATGTGATTTTCCACACACAAGCTTTAAAATCTGAGGTTCAATATCGGCTTGATTAGGAAACCTCTGTCCACACTCAGAGCATGTGCCCCGCCGCCTGCTGAACAGCGGTACCAACGCCTCTCACAAACCCCGCATTGCAATAGTGCCCATGGAGGGTGCCAGTCTCTCAAGGTGCCCAAGGCTCCCAAGAACTGCCCGCAAAGGCAGGCTATTCCACTTACTCCTTCGTGAATTTCTAAATTCTCCACAGCAGCCTGCTTCCCATCTAGAGAAACTACATTACCAGCTTGTCACTGCTGAGGCGGTTGCAATACAAAGTAGAGGCATTAAGCAGTCTTAGATGGCAACTCTTTATTATCGAAGATGGTTGACTTTTTATACACTTCTAATTGTTTATACTTCTTCTACTTTAACTATTGACTACAGTAAATTAACATAACACTATGAGTGAAAAGTAACAGTGACTTTAATTGACTTTTAAAAAATGCTTTGTTTAGTTACAAAGTTTCCTCTTTATCTTTCTTCAATTCCTCTCTTCTCTTAGTCTCCTTAATAACAACCTTAAAAAAACTCCTTATCAACTTCTTACTTCTCAACTTCTTTGCAATCCTTTAGCTAATAGACCCGCTGTTAGCCCCTTCCACACCAGCTGAGGTCCAGTAAAGCCCCTCTAAATAAACCCATTCATCCCCTTTATCTAGCCAATGATTTACTGGATTCAGAAACTCCCAGGGGTCAAGCCCGAACTACTGAGGCAGTGGAATCCTCTCAGTTCATTGAGCCATGGCCCTGGCTGTGTAAGGCATGCTACGTGGACACGAGACAGCCGGTCCTGTCCCGCTGGGTCCCAGCAGTGCCTTGCAGCAGTCCTCCATCCATGTCAGGATGCCGGCCAAGAGAGGTCCTGGGAGCTGAGGCAGCTGATTTTAAGCTTGTGCAGGTGCCTACAGGCCAAGGCCAACGGTGTTCCCTCAGGATATAGCAGTCCTGAGGGGTCTCCCTCATTCAAACAAATCGGCAGACAAATGCATTGTCAGCCAAAAGCCCTTTGATTGACCTGGCAGGAGGGCAGGGGTCTGCACCCAGTGAAATGTTTCTCCACCATGTATAAATTTCAGTGGGTTGATGTAGGAGTTGTATCAAAATCACCATCCATCTTTACACTGCTGAGGTGATTCCATAGGCAGGCGGTTAGAAATACATTGTGTCAGATTCCCATACTTGAAGCTGATGTCCAGGCCCTGGCCAGGAGCGGTCTCGATGCCCCAAAGCAGCACAAAGTCTTCCTCAGGGCTTCCCTGCACAGGGCTGATTCCACACTTGCCCTTAGTTCTTCTGGTAGACTGTGTCTAAAGCTTTTTGTCAGGTCACTCTCATGTCAAGTTAGGCCAGCCAGGTTTTTGTTATGCTAACTGGTGCTAAGTACTTAGGCATGTCTGTGCTAATTACTTGTTTACTCATGTGAATTGCTTGTGCTTACTTATGACAAACTAAGGCCTTGTTCCATCCCCAAAGGTGCCTGAGGCCACCCGCTCCTTGTGGCACCAGTTGCTTTTCTGTGGAATGTTCTCCCTCCCCCAGGGTAAAGAGGGAGCTGGAGAAAGAGCTTGCCAGGCTGCTCTCCATCCTTTCCCAGCACTCCTGGTGAAGTGGAGAAGTCCGAGCTGAGCGCAAAGGTGCAAATGGAGCAGCCGTGCACAGGAAGGCTCGGTGGGAAGGATGATCCAGGATCCATAGGCCTGGCAGCCTGAGCGTGCTCCAGGGGAAGGCCTTGGAGCAGATCCTCCTGAGTGCCATCCCACGGCACCTGCAGGGAACCAGGGCGTCTGCTGGAGGGTGGGAAAGCTCAGCGGAGGAACGGGGACAGCTGGGGCTCCTGGCGGGGTGTTGAGGGCTTCTGTGTGGGAGTTTGGGGGGCTGGTGCTAGTGGGGTGTTGGAGAAGGAGTTGTCTGGAAGGTGAGAGGTCTAGGCTGGAATTTGAGTCAGTTTGAAGGCAGCATCTGTGCTTTGGCACAGCTTTGGTTAGGGAGGGCAGAAGGAATATCTGTGACTTTTCCTCTTCATGGTCCTGATTCTCCTGCAGGGAACAAGAGGGGAGAGCTGTACTTTACTGGCCACTCAGATCTCTGTACCAGGGGGAGGATTCGCCCTTTTGCCATCTATTCATTTCTTTGGGCTACTATTGTACCACGGAGTGGACTCTCATTTCTTGAGAGCTTTTATTCCTTAAGAGAATAAGGATATTATCATTCCTTCATGGAAAACCGTTTGTAAACCAAAGAATGGCCCTTTTTTGCCTCTGTGTAGTGCTCTGTTCTGTAAAGTGACCCTCAGTGGATGAGGTTAAGGCAAATGAGTTGCTGCATTGAGATGGGAAGCAAAATTCCAACTCTTCACCTTCTCAGGTTATTCAAATTAATTTGGGAAGTGTGTAACTTTTTGAAACTACTTGAGTTGAGCAATGGGAAGTAAAGCTTTCCTGAACTGAAGATTCTAAAATGTCAGATTCTTCTGTGCCCTCGCAGCTAAGGTGTTTTTGTGCTGATGAAGCGATTTGCAGAATAAATAAATAGACTCCACAACTCAATGTAGTTATGAAGTGGGTATGTATGCCAGCGCCCGGCACAAGCGAGATAGTTCTCCAAAAACTTGTGCCCCAAGCCTCAGTCTGACCCACAACTTTATTCACAAAAGTGTTCCATATGCAATACATTGCACAACTTTAGCATGCATATTCAACCCGCCTGTCCTTGCCTCTCATGCTAAATAGGTCCCCGCCCTTCTGGGCATGCGTGGTTTGCTATGGTGGTCACACGGGTGGTCTCTGGTGGTCTCTGAGGCTGAAGATTGTGGTCTTCCTCCTATTTGAACTCTTGAACTTTTCTCCTCTGTGCATGCGCTTTTGGTCCTTTCGTGCCTATCTGAGTAGGTCTGTCAGTCTTGATAAGCTTAGAGGCAGAGGAGCCCCTTTATCTGGGTTCTTTGCATCTCCTGGTCTTTTCTGGCATTGTCCTTTATGCAAGAAGCTTCAGAGATTTGCATTTTCTTATGCCCTTTGTACCACAGCAGAGGTTTCTCAAGTAAAAGGTTAAAATTCAACACATAATTCTACAAACTAAAATTTAAATGTTTTAATTTATTTTGTTAATTCAAGTGAACTACAAAAATCTCTATTTCACTGAAAGAAATGACTTCAATGAGAAAATAATTTCAGCATGGAGTAAGAGCTTCTGACAGAGACCAAGTGTTGCCAGCAGTTGCTCCAGGTGCTCCTGCCAACAGCCCCTGCAGGACGGAGCACAGCCCCCAGTGCACACAGACTTTGGCTGCCCTCTGGCAGAGAAGCCCTTTCGGGACGCAGGTTTCTGGGGCAGGAGATGGGCACCGGTGCTGCCAGGGCTTGGGGGAACTCTGCTTTGGTGGGGACTGTGCCACACCTGCTGATGTCAGCGCTTCCCGGGCCCCAGGGGTCAGAGCAGCATTCGTGCCCTGGCCCACACGTTCCTCGTCTGTGTCACACAGCTGTGCTTAGGATGGCCACCACATGGGACGTGTCCCGAGGAGGCCGTGCCAGCTTCTGTGAAGGCCCCATGCCCTTCCCGCCATGGCTGTGTCAGCAGCTGCAGGGGCTCCTGCTGCTCTGAGCCCGCAAGCAGGGCAGCGTTTGCTGAGGGTTTGAGCCGTTCCTAAAGATCCTGTTGGGCTGTCTTAGACACTTGGGGTGAGGGATTCCTTCCAACCCGAGCCACTTTGGGTGGACTGGGGGTGGCCCCAGAGCAGGGGGCAGTGTGTGCAGGGGCCCTTTGTGACACGGTGCAGCACGGTCACCGTGGCATGGAACGGGACAGCGTGTCCAAGGGCCCTTTGTGACACGGGGTGACATAGGAGCTGGCGGTGACAAGACCACGCCACAGTGCTCGGAGCACGCGATGGGACAGGACGGGACAGAGCGGTGCCGTGAGGAGCCCCCGCACAGTGCACTCGTTCGTGTCTGACCCGGAGCTTTTCCGAGGCATTACTCCTGCAGGTGACCTCGTGGCCAGACCAGAGGGCTTGGTGACCTCTGGCCTTCCCGAGGCTTCTCTTCTGCAGGTGCCCTCCAGGGCAGACCGTGGCATTTGCTTAGCACGGTCCTTGATGAGGAGTCTCCTGTCCTTGTGGCTGGAGCCCCCAAGACCAGAGTGCAGGACTTGCTGTCCTGTAGCCTTGCCAAGATTTCACTCTGCACCACTTGCTGACTCGGACCTTTTCCAAGCCACCTTCTCCTGCAAGCAGCCATGAATCCAGGCAGTGACGTAGAGCACAGGCCTGCGAGCGTGCCCAAGCTGGCCTGAGGGAAGGAGGAGAAAGAAGGCCCTGGGACTGCCCCAGCACAGCAGCCTGAAGAGGTGGAGCAGTTCCAGCCACTGCAGAAGGGTGAGTGCCAGAGCTGGGCCGCAGGGCCGGTGCCTGCAGCCAGCTTGGCCCCATCTCATCCCATCCCATCCCATCCCATCCCATCCCATCCCATCCCATCCCATCCCATCCCATCCCATCCCCTGGGCACTTGCCCATGGACAGGACAGAATAGGGGCCAGGGCAGACACCCCACAGCCGTGCTCCATCCCCTGGGCCATCCCAGGGCTGTCCCTGCCTGGGGAGCGCAGGGCTGGGCTGTGTTCTCCGGCCTCTCCCACAGCCCCTCAGCTCAGGCTGCACTCGCTCTTTGCCAGGTGCAGCCGTGCAGCACACACAAGAGCAGGAACACACCCGTGGCCTCTTCCACAGAACAGTGCAGGTACCTGCAGCCATCCCCAGCTGGGCCGGGCCTGCTGTCACTGCTCAGCCGAGCACCACGCTTGGAGCATTCCGTGGAACATCCCTGGCTTCCTGCCCTTCTCCTACAGCTGGTTTGCAAATTCATCAAGAGGATTCGGGAGGAAGAGACCAGCACCATGGGCACAGGGCTCAGAGCATATTCACACATCTCCAAAACCAAGGCCTGTGCTGCCCTGCTGGATATGCTCGTAGAGGAGGGGTTTTCCAATCCAAAGCAAGTAAGCAGCCTGTGGCCAGGATTTCATCCTCCCAGGAATTGCTTGGCCTCCCAAGCCATGCCTGCTGCTTACTGGAAGCCTTTGAGGCCATGGCAGTGTGGTGGCAAGGAAAGCACTTCTCTGGGGAAGCTGGGGACATTCCTCCCTCTGGCAGCTTTCCAAGTCTCCCCGTGCCTTCTCCAGGTGCCTGCCATGGTGAGGTACATCCACCAGTGGCTCATGGCCAGTCAGTTTGCTGAGCACAGGCTGGACAGGGCCCTACTGGATCTCACCAATGAACAGCCCGCTGATGTAGTAATGTGTCCTGGTTTTGGGCAAATTTGGGAGAAAACCTTCAGAAGGAGCCCCCAGAAAGCAAACCCCCACAGCCCCTTGCTCACCTGGCTCGGGAAGAATTTCTTCAGAGAGTAGTGGAAACAACCTGTTTATTGAGCAGGCAAAGCACTCCCCAACAAAAAAAAATGAGCAACACCAGATGACAAAAAGTCTTTCTATGCTCTGAAGAGGTGACAAATTCAGGAAGTCTCTCCTGGGAATGGTTGCCCAGTTATCGCTCTCCGGCACTGGGGGTGGCTGCTGCAGGTCACAAAATGCTGGCTCTCGTTGTTTCTTGGTGTTTCCCAGGTCCCAGTCCTGAGCAGGTTCAAATGGTATTCAGGAAAGGGAAAGAAAAAAAACAGTCCAGGGAAAAAATTGGATTGCCTAGCTAAACTAACTAATAAGCAAAAGCAAGGGCAAAAGCAAAAACCAGGAGCAAGAGCAAAGTGAAAGCAAGCAAGCCAGCAAGCAAGCAAGAAAGCCAGCAAGCCCTAGCCTCTCCTAGACACAGACCATGGGGAGAGGTGAGCTGGCTGATAACAAGACAAAACAAACCTTCACTTTTCGGAGCCAGTCCTGAAGGCACAGAACATAACATCAAGCATAAACAGGACACACGATTGGAGATGCAAGCACCATAACGTCACCCTAGGACATTCCACTCCTTATCTCCATATCGTCAACATACTACCAAGCATCATGTAAAAACTTCATCAAGTAAAAACTTCCATCTTTCACTTACTCAGACACATTTCCTTCCATCTCCCTTGCTCATCAAGTAAAAACTTCTGTCTTTCACTTACTCAGACACATTTCCTTCCATCTCCCTTGCTCAAACTTTTGACACACATTTCCTTCCATATCACTTGCTCAAACCTTTGACACTTACACATTTCCTTCTGTCTCATGTCGGTGTGGTTTAATGTACAGACAGTGGCAGTAACATCCAACAAACAGTGATATTTGCATATGAGGCTCACCCCACAATCAGATCTCCCTGAGGTACACATTGAGGTCTTCCATATTTCTGCATTATTCACCATGTACAACCTGGTCCCTGAGCAAAGACAATCCCACAAAGGATTTTGTCTGTACTTGCGGCAGAATTGATCCACACTGTCTTCCCTAACAAACCTCTGATATGTGCCACTGGGACTTTATCTCCATCTACTATATTCAGGGACACAGACTGGGCAGGGCCTGCTCCATTGGTGGAACCTCGGGTGTTAACTAACCAGGTGGCCTTTGCTAAATGCTGCTCCCAGTTTTTGAAAGATCCCCCACCCAATGCTTTCAAGGTGGTTTTTAACAGTCCATTGTACCTCTCCACTTTGCCTGCAGCTGGTGCATGGTAGGGGATATGGTGCACCCACTCAATGCCATGTTCCCTAGCCCAGGTGTTCATAAGACTGCTCTTGAAATGAGTCCCGTTGTCAGACTCAATCCTCTCAGGGGTACCATGCCTCCAAAGGATCTGCTTTTCAAGGCCCAGGATGATGTTACGGGCTGTAGCATGAGACACAGGGGAGGTCTCCAACCATCCCGTGGTGGCTTCTGCCATTGTGAGCATGTAGCGCTTACCTTGGCGTGTCTGGGGCAGTTGATGTAGTCAATCTGCCAGGCCCCCCATACCTGTACTTGGACCATGGCCCACCATGCCACAGGGGCTTCACTCGCTTGGCCTGCTTGATGGCAGCACACGTCTCACGGTCATGGATAACCTGAGAAACACTGTCCATGGTTAGAGCCACCCCTCAGTCTCGTGCCAAATTAAAAGTGGCATCTCTGCCCTGATGGCCTGAGGAATCATGGGCCCATTGTGCTAGGAGCAACTCCCCCTTGTGTTCCCAATCCAAGTCTATCTTTGACACCTCTATCTTTGCAGCCTGATCTACCTGCTGATTGTTTTGCTGCTCTTCATTAGCTCTACTTTTGGGGACATGGGCATCTATGTGGCAAACCTTCACAGGTAGTTTCTCTACCCAGGTAGCAATGTCTTTCCATTCTTCAGCAGCCCAAATTGGTTTTCCTCTATGCTGCCAGTTAGCCTCTTTCCATTCTTCAGCCAGCCCCACAGAGCATTGGCTACCATCCATGAGTCCGTATAAAGGTCGAGCTTTGGCCACTCCCCTTTCTGCAATGTCTAGGGCCAGTTGAATGGCTTTGAGTTCAGCAAGTTGACTTGATCCACCCTCTCCTTCAGTGGCCTCTGTGACCCATTGTGTGGGGCTCCATAGAGTTGCTTTCCACTTCCGATTCATCCGTACAATATGACAGGAACCGTCAGTGAAAAGAGCGTAGCGTGTTTCCTCTGCTGGCAGTTGGTTGTATGGTGGAGCTTCTTCAGCCCATATCAGTGCTTCTTGTTCTTCATCTGTGACACCAAAACTTTCACATTCAGGCCAATTTGTAATTGCTTCCAAAATCCCAGGGTGATTCAGTTTACCAATATGGGCGTGCTGCGTGATGAGAGCAATCCACTTGCTCCATGTAGCACTGGTGGCATGGTGGGTGAAGGGAACCTTTCCTCTGAACATCCACCAAAGCACCAGTAGTCAGGGTGCCAGGAGGAGTTGTGCTTCCTTAGCAATCACCTCTGAGGTGGCTTGGAGTCCTTCATAGGCAGCCAAGATTTCATTCTCTGTAGGGGTGTAGTTGGCTTCAGACCCTCTGTAGCTCTGACTCCAAAATCCTAATGGTCGGCCTCGAGTCTCATCAGGCACCTTCTGCCAAAGGCTCCAGGACAAGCCATTGTTCCCAGCTGCAGAGTAGAGCATGTTCTTCACCTCCGGTACCGTCCTGACTGGGCCAAGGGCTACTGCATGAGCGACTTCCTGCTTAATCTAGGCAAAAGCTTGTTGCTGCTCAGGGCCCCAATGGAACTCGTTCTTCTTGCAGGTGACCAGGTAAAGAGGACTCACGATCTGACTGTACTCAGGAATGTGCATTCCCCAAAAGCCTATGACACCTAAGAAAACATGTGTTTCCTTCTTATTGGTTGGTAGGGACATAGCTGTGATCTTGTTGATGATATCCATAAGAATCTGACACTGTCCATCTTGCCATTTCACTCCCAAGAACTGGATCTCTTGAGCAGGTCCGTTAACTTTACTCTTCTTGATGGTGAAACCAGCTTCCAGGAGCATTTGGATGATTTTCTCTCCTTTCTCAAACACTTCTGCTGCTGTGTTCCCCCACACAATAATATCATCAATATACTGTAGATGTTCTGGAGCCTCACCCTTTTCCAGTGCAGCCTGGATCAGTCCATGGCAGATGGTGGGGCTGTGCTTCCACCCCTGGGGCAGTCGGTTCCAGGTGTACTGCACTCCCCTCCACGTAAAGGCAAACTAAGGCCTGCATTCTGCTGCAAGAGGAATGCAGAAAAATGCATTAGCAATATCAACAGTGGCGTACCACTTTGCTGCCTTGGACTCCAGCTCGTACTGGAGTTCCAGCATGTCTGGCACAGCAGCGCTCAGCAGTGGAGTCACTTCATTCAAGGCACGGTAGTCCACTGTCAATATCCATTGTCCTTCAGATTAACGCACAGGCCAAATGGGGCTGTTGAAGGGTGAGTGGGTTTTGCTGACCACTTCTTGGCTCTCCAGCTCTCGAATCATCTTATGGATGGGAACCACAGCATCTCGAGTTGTTCTGTACTGTCGGCGATGCACTGTTGAAGTGGCAATTGGTACTTTTGCTCTTCTCCCTTCAGAAGTCCTACTGTAGTTGGATTCTCGGACAGTCCAGGCAAGGTGTTCAATTGCTGGACGCCCTCTGTCACAGCAGCTGCTATCCCAAATGCCCACCTCAGTCCTTTTGGGTCTTTAAAATACCCCCTTTGGAGGTAATCTATGCCCAAAATGCATGGGGCCTCTGGGCCAGTCACAATAGTGTGTTTTTTCCACTCATTTCCAGTCAGGCTCACCTCAGCTTCCACCAAGGTAAAGTCCTGTGATCCCCCTGTCACGCCAGCGATGGAGACAGGTTCTGCCCCCACGTGTCTCAATGGGACTAATGTGCATTGTGCACCAGTATCGACCAAAGCCTTCTATTTTTGTGGTTCTGATGTGCCAGGCCAACGAATCCACACTGTCCAGAAAACACAGTTTTCCCACGCCTCTACCTGGCTAGAGGCAGGGCCCCTCTAAGCTTGGTTATCCTTCTTTCCCTGGGCATATGTCTTAGAGCTTCCTTCAAGGGGATCGGACATGTCATCATCATCATCATCATCATCATCATCATACCTGGAAGCTTGGCTATGGGCAACTGGAGCTGCTTTCCTTTTGGTGGAACTTTCTCTCTGAGTCTTGCCTTCCTTCAATTCATGCACCTGTTGTGCTAGAGCAGCAGTAGATTTTCTGTCCCATATCCTCATGTTTTCTCCACAATCACTCAGGAAGAACCACAGCTCAGCTCGTGGGGTGTACCTTCTCTCCCCATCTGGGGAACGTCTGCGTTGGATACCAGGGCCTCTAATTTGTACTGCCGACATTTGGAGAAGGTCCTCTTTAATCTCCTCCCTGAGTTTCTTGTGATTCTCCTCTATCTTGTCTTCTAATTTCTGTAGACGTGTTTCCACTGCTGCAATTCTGGCGTCTGTTGGGCCATGCACAGCATCTGCATATGCCCAGAGCTTCTTCACCATATTGAGCACGGTCTCATCCTTCTCATCCTGCTTCATTATTGCTAAAGCAGAAGCAAGTTCATGTGGCTCAAGCCGTACAAGTTTTCGCCACATCACAGATGTACATGGTACCATGTCTGGATTCCCAGTTGTTATTTCATTGGAGAAGATAATCTCTGCCACTGCCATTTCTCTCAGGCGTTGGATCCCTTGTTCCATAGTCTTCCACTGCTGCATATAAAGATCATCTGCACACAGGTATCTTTGTGCTACACTTTCCAGGAGCCGTGCCCAGAGGCTGTGAGGGTTAGCCGCCTTCATCATTCCTTGGTCGATGACAGGATCACGTGACAGGGATCCCAAATGCCTCGCTTCAGTGCCATCCAGAATTGTAGCTTCACCTGCAGCATCCCAAAGACAGACCAACCAGCTAATTATAGACTCATTAGGTTGTCGAGTGTAATCCTTTCTTAGGCCACAGAGGTCCTTTAGGGAAAAGGACTCAGTATTGGCCTCTGATCTTGTACCAGTTTCTTTGACTCCAGATTTTATGTCAGGAGGCGTTGAGGGTCCTTCTCCTGCATCATAATCATCATCGTCATCCACTGGTCGATCGGTCTTGTCTGTGCACTTTCCGTTTCTCGTGCTGGTAGCAACAGCCACTGATTGAGGCTTACAGTCTGGTTTAGCTGCTGGCCTCGAGCCTGGGCTGTTGGCTGCAGCCTGAGTGACTGGGATCGCTGCTGATTTATCTCCCTGCCCCCCTTCCTCTGTCTGCTGCCCTACAGGACCTAGCAGAGTGCGATAAGCATATGCCAGGGCCCAGCTCACTGCAATGATCTTCTTCTCCTTAGAGGTATCATGGCACTTCTCTTTCAGGTACTTTGCCACCTCAGCTGGGTTCTGAATTAGTTCACATGGAAAGTCCCAGACTATAGGGTCAGAAAACTCCTTTAAGATTTGGTCCATTTCCCACACCACTCAGGATTTCTCACACCTGTGTCTACTCCTGGGTCAGGGGTCTCATCAGCCCTTCTAGAAATCTCAGCCCTCATTCTAGAGAAGCTGCAGACTGTATAGAGAAAGCTTACCAAATTAAATACCAGAAAGATGGTCTCTTTAACATTCAGGGGAAACTGAACATTCTCCAACAGGGATGTAACAGATTCAGAGGAGAAGAAGGAAAGCAAAGGCTGAAAAGCCTCATCTCCTGCTTCTCCTCTAACAAACTGGGTGCACAACCATAACCATGAACCAAACATTCCTGGAACAGACTCCAGCACCTTTATAAACCTCCTGCAAGCCATTACAACTAAGCCCAGCCCAATGGATATTCTGGTCAGTGCCCTTCTACTGCAAAAACTACGTATTAGGGACAATACCGGAGCTATTTCGGGATAAGAAAATAAACCTAAGGACCATAGAGGTATTAAGACCTCAAAAAACCCTAGGGACCAGAAACACATGCAGGCCTGCACCTCAAGAGACATTATGAATTCAAAAAACATAGCCAGTAACTCTCTATACCAGCCCAGAGTAATTGCAACCAAAATATGATTAGAACAGGGTTTTTTCCACTCTCTCGAGCCACGAGTTGGGTGCCAAAATATTTGCCCTAGTTTAGAGCAAATTTGGGAGAAGACCTCTGGAAGGAGCCCCCAGAAAGTAAACCTCCCACGGCTCCTCCCCCACCTGGTTCAGGAAGAATTTCCTGGGAGAGAAGTGGAAAAAAAAAACATGTTTATTTAACAAGCAAAACACTCCCCAACACAAAAAAACAACACCAGATGACAAAAACTCTTTCACCGTTCTGAAGAGATGACAAATTCAGAAAGTCTCTCTGGGAGTGGTCGCCCAGTTCTCGGTCTCCAGTGCTGGGGTGGCTGCTGCAGGTCACAAAATGCTGGCTCTCGGTATTTCTTGGTGTTTCCCAGGTTCCAGTCCAGAGCAGGTTGGGATGGTATTCAGGAAAGGGAAAGGAAAAAAAAACAGTCCAGGGAAAAAATTGGATTGCCCAGCTAAACTAACTAATAAGCAAAAGCAAAAAACAGGAGCGAGAGCAAAGCAAAGCAAGCAAGCCAGCAAGCTAGCAAGCCAGCAAGCCAGCCTCCCCTAGGCACAGACCATGGTGGCGAGTTGAGCCGGCTGATAACAAGACAAAACAAACCTTCACTTTCAGAGTCAGTCCTGAAGGCACAGAACATAATATCAAACATAAACATAACACACGACTGGGGATACAAGCACCATAATGTCACCCTAGGACACTAACCGAGGGAGTTCCACTAAAGTGAAGATAGTATCAACCTCCCATGACCGAGCAGCTGGGTATGATCTGTCAGATCCCCTTGAAGATACCTCTACCGTGTATGCCCAGGATAGAAATAATAACCAGGGTTAGAGGGGCCCTGCCTCTAGCCAGGAACAGGCACAGGAAAACCGGATCTCCTGGACAGTGTGGATCCAATGGCCTGGCATATCAGAGCCACAAAAATGCGACGCCTTAGTTGACACTGGTGCGCAGTGTACCCTGATACCATCGGGACATGTGAGGGCAGAACCTGTTTCCATTGCTGGGGTGACGGGGGGATCACAGCAATTGGCCCTGTTGGGAGCCGAGGTGAGCCTGACTGGGAAGGAGTGGCAGAAACATCCTATTGTGACCGGCCCAGAGGCCCTGGGTATTCTGGGCATAGACTTCCTCCAGAACGGCTACTACAAAGAACCAAAGGGACTCAGGTGGGCTTTTGGCATAGCTGCTGTAGAGGCAGAGGACATTAGGCAATTGAACACCTTGACTGGACTGTCAGAGCACCCATCTGCAGTAGGATTCCTGAGGGTGGATAAGCAACAAGTACAAATTGCCACCTCGACAGTGCATCGCCGGCAGTATCAGACGAATCGAGGTGCCGTGATCCCCATCCACAGAATGATCGGTTAGGTGGAGAGCCAAGGGATGGTCAGCAAAACCCACTCACCCTTCAACAGCCCCATCTGGCCTGTGCACAAGTCTCAATGGAGATTGGCTGTGGACTATCGTGCCTAGAATGAAGTGACTCCACCGCTGAACGCTGCTGTGCCGGACATGCTGGAACTCCAGTACGAGCTGGAGTCCAAGGCAGCAAAGTGGTACGCCACTGTTGATATTGGTAACACGTTTTTCTCCATTCCTCTGGCAGCAGAATGCAGGCCTCAGTTTGCTTTCACCTGGAGGGGTGTGCAGTTCCAGAGGCACCTGGAACCGACTGCCCCAGGGGTGGAAGCACAGCCCCACCATCTGCCATGGACTGATCCAGGCTGCACTGGAAAAGGGTGAAGCTCCAGAACACCTGCAGTACCTCAATGGCATCATTGTGTGGGGGAACACAGCAATGGAAGTATTTGAGAAAGGAGAGAGGATCATCCAGATTCTGCTGGAAGCCGCCTTTGCCATGAAGAGGAGCAAAGTCAAGGGACTTGCCCGAGAGATCCAGTCCTGGGGGTAAAGTTGCAAGACGGATTGTGTCAGATTCCCACTGAGGTCACCAAAAGGATCACTGCGATGTCTCCACCAACCAATAAGAAGAAAACACGAGCTTTCCTAGGTGCCATAGGTTTTTGGAGAATGCACATTCCCGAGTACAGCCAGATTGTGAGCCCTCCCTACCTGGTCACCTGCAAGAAGAACGATTTCCTCGGGGGCCCTGAGCAGCAACAAGCTTTCGCCCAGATCAAGCAGGAGAATGCTCAGGCAGTAGCCCTTGGCCCAGTCAGGACGGGACCAGAGGTGAAGAACATGCTCTACTCTGCAGCTGGGAACAATGGCTTGTCCTGGAGCCTTTGGCAGAAGGTGCCTGGGGAGACTCGAGGCCGACCACTGGGATTCTGCAGCTGAAATTACAGAGGGTCTGAAGCCAAATGCACTCCCACAGAGAAGGAAATCTTGGCTGCCTATGAAGGAGTTCAAGCTGCCTCCGAGGTGATTGCCACAAAAGCACAACTCCTCCTGGCACCCTGACTGACAGCACTGGGGTGGATGTTTAAAGGAAAGGCTCCCACTACCCTCCACGACACTGCTGCCACATGGAGCAAATGGATTACTCTCATCATGCAGCACACCCGGATTGGAAACCTGAATCGCCCTGGGATTTTGGAGATAATTACAAACTGGCTGCTAGTGAGAACTTCGGTCTCACTGACGGAGAGCAGCAGGAACAAGTGACAAGGGCTAAAGAAGGTGCACCATGCAACCAACTGGCAGCATAGAGGAAAACCAATCTGGGCTACTGATGTGTGGAAAGACATTGCCTCTTGGGTAGAAAATGTGTCTGTGAAAGTCTGTCATGTAGATGCCCATGTCCCAAAGAGTCGGGCTAATGAGGAACACCGAAACAACGAGCAGGTAGATCAGGGTGCAATGATAGAGGTGTCAAAGATAGACTTGGATTGGCAACACAAGGGAGAGTTGCTCCTAGCACAATGGGCCCATGATGCCTCAGATCATCAGGGCAGAGATGCCACCTCTAAGTGGACACAAGATCAAGAGGTGGATCTAACCATGGACAGTATTTCTCAGGTTATCCATGACTGTGAGATGTGCACTGAGATCAAGCAGGCCAAGCGAGTGAAGCCCCTATGGCATGGTGGGCAGTGATCTAAGTACAGGTATGGGGGGGCCTGGCAGATTGACTACATCACACTGCCCCAGACATGCCAAGGCAAGCGCTACATGCTCACAATGGTAGAAGCCACCACGGGATGGTTGGAGACCTCCCCTGTGCCTCACGCCACTGCCCGGAGCACCATCCTGGGCCTTGAAAAGTAAATCCTGTGCAGGCATGGTACCCCTGATAGGATTGAGTCTGACAACGGGACTCATTTCAAGAACAGCCTTATCAACACCTGGGCTAGGGAACATGGCATTGAGTGGGTGTACCATATCCCCTACCATGCACCAGCTGCAGGCAAAGTGGAGAGGTACAATGGACTGTTAAAAACCACCTTGAAAGCATTGGGTGGGGGATCTTTCAAAAACTGGGAGCAGCATTTAGCAAAGGCCGCCTGGTTAGTTAACACCCGAGGTTCCACCAATGGAGCAGGTCCTGCCCAGTCTGAGTCCCTGAATATAGCAGACGGAGATAAAGTCCCAGTGGCACGTATCAGAGGTTTGTTAGGGAAGACAGTGTGGATCAATTCTGCCACGAGTACAGACAAACCATTTGTGGGATTGTCTTTGCTCAGGGACCAGGTTGTACACGGTGAATAATGCAGAAATATGGAAGAACACGATGTGTACCCCAGGGAGATCTGATTGTGGGGTGAGACTCATATGCAAATATCACTGTTTGCTGGATGTTACTGCCACTGTCTGTACATTAAACCACACCGACATGAGACAGAAGGAAATGTGTAAGTGTCAAAGGTTTGAGCAAGAGAGATAGAAGGAAATGTGTAAGTGTCGAAGATTTGAGCAAGTGAGATGGAAGGATGAGTAAGTGAAAGATGGAAGTTTTAACTTGATAAAGTTTTTACATGATGTTTGGTAGTTACGTTGACAATTTGGAGATATGGGGTGGAATGTCCTAGGGTGACGTTATGGTGCTTGTATCCCCAATCGTGTGTTCTGTTTGTGCCTGATATTACGTTCTGTGCCTTCAGGACTGACTCTGAAAGTGAAGGTTTGTTTTGTCTTGTTATCAGCCAGCTCACCTCCCCCATGGTTTGTGTCTAGGAGAGGCTAGGTTTCCTTGCTTGCTTGCTGGCTTGCTTGCTTTCGCTTTGCCCATGCTTTTGTTTTTGCTTATTAGTTAGTTGTTTTTTTGTATTGGGGAGTGTTCTGCTTGTTGAATAACAGGGTTTTATTCCACTTCTCTCCTAGGAAATTCTTCCTGAACCAGGAACGGGAGGGGCCGTGCGGGGGGGGACTACTTTCTGGGGGCTCCTCCTGGAGGATTTCTCCCAAATTTGCCCTAAACTAGGACATCTTGGCATGTCAAGGGCTGCTTCTCACCTGCCCTGAAGCACTGGGGCTCTGGGCTTTCCTTCCTATGGGAGAGAACTGTCCTTCTCCTCCAGTGACCTAGGGCCAAAACCAGGATTCCTTCTCCAAATTTCTTTATATGCAAAGGTTGTTCCCAGATGAAATCTGCCAGGAGAGACAGGTCTCACTGCCTTGGCCACCCAGGGGCCGCCTCTCATGTGCCTTTAAGACACTGGGACCATGAACTTTTCTTTCTTATGGGAAAAAAACATCCATCTTAACTAGGCACCCATGGCCAACATTGGGGATCTGCCTCCAGAATCCCTATATCCAAGGATAGCTCCCAGACAAAAGCTGCCAGGAGAGACAAGTCCGGCTGGCCTTGGCTTCCTGAGGGCTGGCACTCATGTGCCTCTGAAACACTGGGGCTCTGTGCTTTCCTTGCTAATGAAAAGAACGCCTCTTCCTTTCCAGGCACCCACGGCCAAAACTGAGATTCCACTTCCAAAATGCCCTGTGTCCAAGGATAGCCCCTAGACAAAAGGTGCCAGGACAGACAGGTCTGGCTGGCTTGGCCTAAGGGTGGCCACCTTTCATCTTCTTCCAGAACACTTGGATTTTGTGCTTTTCTTTCCTATAGGGATAAAACCATCCATCCTGACCAGGCACCCATGGCCAAAACTGGGATTCCACCTCCAAAACTCCGTACATCCAAGGATTGCTCCCCAGTGAAAGCAGCCAGGACTTAAAGGTTTGGCTGCCCTTGGCCTCTAGGGAGCTGCCTCTCACCTGCCTCAAAACACTGGGGCTCGATGCTTTCCTTCCTGTGGAAAAAAAACCGTCCTTCTTCTCAAGGTGTCCATGGTCGAAATTGAGATTCCTCCTCCCAAATTCCATATATCCAAGGATCTCTTCATGACAAAAGCTGCCAGGACAAACAGGTCTGGCTGGCTTGGCCTCCCAGGAGCCACCTCTCTCCTCTTCTGCCTTTGAAACACATGGGCTCTGTGCTTTCCTTCCTGTGGAAAAGAACCGTCCTTCTTATCTATGCAGAAATGGCTGAAATTGGGGTTCCAGCTCCCAAATTCCCTATATCCAAGGGTTGCTTTCAGGCAAAATCTGCCAGTACCATCCATTCTGGCTGGCCTTGGCCTCTGGTGGCTGCCCCTGCCACACTGGGTCTTGGTTCTTTCCTTCCCATGGAGATCACTGTGACACGGTGGGGACCTCATGGAAGCAAGGAGATCATTGTGGCACCACTGGAGCCCATGGAACCAAGGGGCCATGGTGACACAGCAGGGCTTCATGGACCCAGAGACCATTATGACTCTGTGGGGCCTGATGGAACCATGGAGGCCATTAGGACCCTTCAGGGCCTCGTGTCACCAAGGGGGCATTGTGATACCTCAGGGCCTCATGGAAGCAAGGGACCATTGGGACACTGTGGAGCCTCATGGAACCGAGGGAACATGGAACAGGTCTGGCTGGCTTGGCCTCCCAGGGTCCACCTGACAGCTCTGGCTGATGTTGGAATGCCAAGAGCTGCCTCTCATCAGCTCCTGGAGCACTGGGGCTCTGTGCTTTCCTTGCTAAGGGAAAGAACTGTCCCTCTTTTCAGTTGGCCATTGCCAAAATTGGTAAGCTCCCTTAAAATTTCCTCCATGGAAAAGTATCTCTCAGAAAAGCCTTGTACGTCTGGCTGGCCTTGTCCTCCAGTGGTCATCAACCTCTCATCTGCCCCAGACAGAGGGCTCTGTTCCTTCCTTCCTATGGATAAAAACAGCCTTCTTGCCAAAGACCATGGCAAAAATTAGACTTTGGCCTCCCAAATTGTGTATATCCAAGGATTGCGCCCAGACAAAAGTAGCCAGGACAGACAGGTCAGGCTGGCCCTGTCCTCTGGTGATTTTCTTAGACTATGAGCTGAATGTTTTCATTTGAAAACACCTTGGAGAGGGCCCAGAGATCTCTCAAGGTGGGGTATGAGGCTTCGGCACATGACCACTACATATGGACAAAGGAGCTCTGTGCTCTGTGCTGTTGTGGTGGTTTTGCATCACGGAAGTGATGTCCTGAGAGAAGCTGCGAGCAGTTTCCTCTGTGTCTGACAAAAAAACCAATCAGTAATTAGCTTTGAGAGCTGACAATCTGTTAAACCACTAAGGAAACTGCACACGCCTCTGTGAAGACACAAGTTAAAGATGGAGAAGCCTGGCTGGGTCTGTTTCCCTTCTGGCCAGCAAAGAGGTGACCAGGCCGGCCCAGCCCCGTCTCAGCCAGGCCAGGCCGGGCGGCTCCTGCCGTGGGGCCGGGCCCCTTCCCAGGGAGCCGCCAGGCCCCATCGGCTGCCGGGCAGGGCAGGGGAGGCCGCGGGGCCGAGGCCGGGCCGGGCCGTGGCTGCGGTTGCTGACATCTGGCCGCTACCGAGCCCTGCCCCGCCGCCAGCCCGGGCCCAGCCAGGATCCGCCGGGCCCCAGGAGCAGCCCCGGGCCGGGCCGGCTCGGCCAAGGTTCTGCCGCCCTTGGGGTTCGCCCGCAACCAGCGGGCAGGGGGAGGAGAAGCCATGGGCCCCGGCCGTGCTGCTGCTGTGCTCTGGCCTGGCTGCTGAGATCCTGGCCCTGCCCCAGCGCGGCCCAGCCTGACACAGCCCCAGCGCAGCCGCTGCAGAAACCTCCATGGTAAAACAGCTCCGGCCGCAAGTACCGAGCCCGGCCGGGGTCACGGAACCATCTGCAGGCCCCGGCTGAGATATTGACTCTTCCAGTGCTTCCATCCTCCCTCGAGTGAGAGAAAAGGACAAAGTGCAGGCACACACAGGAGCAACATGAAGACACCGAGGTCAGTGAAGAGGAAGTTGAGTCCCAGATGGGAAGGATGCGGAGATGCCTTGATCTTGGGGCTGAAATCCTCTGGTAACGCTATGGAGAAGGATGTAATTGATACATCAGACTCTCTTTTTCCCTATAACACATTGAAAAGAATTGGGAAATGACTTGTTCAGCAAAGGTCTCCATGCTAATGTAAGGGAATGTTGCAGTAGCTGTGATCCCATGAGAAGTTTGAACAATGAAAGACAGCAGAGTGATGAGAACCTATGCCCCCAGGGAGAGAAGAAGAAGACCTCTGTTTCCAGAGATGAAGATGATTTCAGAAATAGATGAAGAGAACCTTTGCTCTTAAATAGCTCATCTGTAAACTAATACCTCTTAAGTTGACATGGCCCATAAACACAGCTGTGGGAAAAGCTGTGAAAAATGGGAGGGACTTCACCATTGCAGGCAGCTGCTATTCATGGAAATGAAAAGCCATGAGACAACTGTTTTCTTGTGGAGAAGTCCCCATAACATTTACAACAGGATCTTCTCTCCCTAAGTGAGCTGATGAAAGACTATTCTAGAGGTGGAAAACTGACTGAAAATTTTAGGTTTTTTCTCTCTTCATTGTCAGGTTGTATGGAGAGAGGAAGTGTTCAGAAAGTTTTGTTCTGATTCTTATTACTCTTTCTTTTAGTTAATGTTAATAAAGTTTTCTTTATACACTTTTAAAGTTTTGAGCCCACTTTGCCTTTCTCCTAATCCTATCTCAGATCAAGAAATTAGTAAGTATATTCTAGTGAGAGCACTGGTAATTAGCCAACACTGAACCCACCACAGTAATTAACGCATCGGCCGAGAAATCTCAAATTGGTGAAGCAAAGCCAATACAAATTCTTCCTGATGAACTGCCTTAGACAAGAGGGAAATCAAGGCACAGCCATGGTTTCTCAGGATTTGTTTGTTCCTCATGAGCCCCGTGGTGCATTTGGAGCTGAGCCCTGGAACCTCAGGGCCCGAGAGGAGATTGCACAAACCTTTGCAGGAGTCAAAGGCAGAAGAAAACCACAAAATGTCTCAGAGCATTAATGGGACCCACTGAGGTCCATCCCCAACACAGGCTCCTCATGGACTCCTTGGAGGAGAGAACTGGAGGCCAGGAAGGCACAAAACCCTCTCAGAGACTCAAAAGAGCACAAAAACCTCTCAGTATGGAAAGGAAAATCCAAAGTAATTTACAAAACTTGAGTATCTCAAAGCATTCATAAGCCCCAATGAGTGTCAGCACAAAGCTCTCAAGGGACTCGTTAAAGCAGATAATTGGGGCCATGATTGCACAAACCTCTCACAGAGTCTGGATCAAAAGGGAAACACCAAGTACCTTAAAAGAACTGAAGTACCCTGAAGCATTAATGAGCCCCACTGAGTGTTGTTCCTGACAAAGCCTCTCCAGGGACTAATTACAGCAGATAATTGGTGGCCATGACTGCACAAAGCTCTCAGAGACTCCAAGGCAAAAGCCAAAGCCAAAGTGCTTTGAAAAACCTGCAGTCCCTGGGAGCATGAAGGAGCCCCCAGGGCCATTCCTGAGCAAGGCTCCCCAGGGACTCCTTCCAGCAGATCCTTGAGGCCACTGGGATGTGGGCTAGGGGGGGATGCTGAGGGCAGGACAAGGGGCTGACAGTGCCCAGCCTGGCTGGGGCTGTGCCAGGAGGCCCCAGTGCCTCAGGACAAGGTGTCTCCTGAAAGCCCTTGGTGGCACAGACCCTGCTGTGCCCCAGGGCACCAAGACTTGGCTTCTCTTTGTCCCCACCTGTCATCAGTGCCTCCAGTTCTCTGCTCTGCCTGGGGCCTGGGGACACTTTCTCAGCCGTGTCCCTCAGTGGGACCCATTAAAAGTCAAAGACACTTTGGAGCTGGATTCTGACTTGGAGTTCTGGAGAGGTTTCTGCAGCTCCCTCTCAGGGCCTGATGTTAAGGGCCTGAGCACAAAGCCCCAGAGGGTCATTAAAGTCCTTGTGCTGTGTCTGTGCTGCTGAGCTGGGCCGGGCTCCTGGCACAGAGGGTGATCCTGGCAACCAAGGAGAGCTTCAAAAGCACATTTCTCTGGATGAGCAGCTCTTCTCCCAGCCCAGCAGGGCTGGGGCACTGCCTACAGCCAGCCCGGGCACAGCACAGAGGCACAGAGAGCTTCCATCAGTCAGGGCTGGGAAGGTGCTGAGAAGTGCCTGGGGCAGAATCACGGGCAGCCCTTGGCACAGGAACCTCTGGCTGCAGGACAATGCAGCTGCAGCTCCTGGAGTGATCTCCTACAGCTGGAACATCCCAATGCGCACAGACTCTGTGAGTACAACTCTGAGTGTTTCTGGTACAGGGGAGGTAAAATGCTCATGAAGCTCTGATATGCTGAGGGGTTCTGATCAGTCATAGAATATTTCCAAGACATGGATTTTGATAAAAATGAGGAAATTTCCTCAGAATTTTTATTCAATTTCGTACTGTTGGAGAATGGCAGGGAGGGAGGAATAGATATTAACGGTTGATTAGGAATTTTGACAAGCACCTGAGACATCCAAACTATTACCTTTAGTGATCAATAGTTTCTCAGGAGATCCCTAACGTGCCTTCAGCCACTCTGCCCATGGACAGCACCAGCATCACCTCTGCTGGAGCCATCAGGCTCAGTCTGAGCTGTCCTTTCTCCAAGCTGCAAACAGAACCTGCCCCCAGCCAGTGCCCTGCAAACAGGCAGGGTTCTGTCAGGCCAAGGAGAGTGCACAGAGATTTGGGGTCTGTGAGTGCTGGCAGGGAGAGCTCAGGCACAGGGAAACACCTGCAGGAGGAAAATCCCCAAGAAGCAGAGAGAAGATCAGGGAAGGAGAGAAAGCAAAACCCAGAAATGCTGTGGCAGGGAGAGTTTAGAGATGTCCAGAGGATCCCCTCAAGTGCAGCCCCTCCCTCTGAACAAGCCCCCTCCCTCCTGTCCCCCCAGCCAAGCCTCTGCCCTCAGGGCCGGGGCTCCAAGGCGTGCAGCCCCTCCTGTGCAGGCAGAGCTGCAGCAGAGCCGTGGGGCAGCTCTGCAGCCCCGGGCCCAGTTCCCTCTGCAGAGCACAGGGCTGGGAGCAGCTGCCCGGCACTGGGGGCTCTGGGAGGGGGCACAGCTGGCTCAGGGTGACACAGCTGTCCCCAGTGCCCGGCTCTGGGCAATGCTGTCAGTGCAGCCAGGGAAGGAGCTGCATCTCCCTGCATCCAGTGCCATCAGAAGGACACTTGGAAGTCTCCCTGAGATTTCAGTCCAAGCTGGGAGCTTCAATCCAGGATGCAAACCTATCCTAGAGCATCTCTGAGTTATAAGATTGATGGGGAAAGGCAGAGGTGTTGTGACACTGAAAATGCTGCTGGGTTGATGAAATGAGCAACGTGAGTCCTTGGCTACAAATATGGAGCTGGGCTGTGGTGGATCCATCTGCTCTCAGCAGTACCTAGTGACATTTTAGTACAAGGGTGGGAAGGTGATCACCCTCTACCTGAGAGAAGTTAAATCCCGGAGAAACTCTGTACAGGTCAGAATGACAGACCATATCCCCTCACTCTATACTCATCACTTTACCTCACAGAACTTCCTCTGTTCTCCCTGAGTGCAGCAGAAATGCTGAGGGTTTCTGATATCTAAGAATACCAGGAGAGACATGGGGGGAGGTTATGAAGAAAACCCCAGAACTCTTGAACACAAAAGACTGTCTATGTGTGTTCCAGGGAAGTGAGTATGGGAAATGGCTTTGATTTTGGTTTCAGGTATCTCCTCTAACTCTTCTCTGTCCTTTCTCCATGAGCAGGTCCCCATGTGCAGCCACAGCCAATGTCCAACAGCAGCTCCATCAGCCACTTCCTCCTGCTGGCACTGGCAGACACGCGGCAGCTGCAGCTCCTGCACTTCTGCCTCTTCCTGGGCATCTGCCTGGCTGCCCTCCTGGGCAACGGCCTCATCATCAGCGCCGTAGCCTGCGGCCACCACCTGCACACACCCATGTTCTTCTTCCTGCTCAACCTGGCCCTCAGCGACCTGGGCTCTATCTGCACCACTGTCCCCAAAGCCATGCACAATTCCCTCTGGGACACCACCACCATCTCCTACACCGGATGTGCTGCTCAGCTCTTTTTTTTTGTTTTTTTTTTATCTCAGCAGAGTTTTATCTCCTGACCATCATGTGCTACGACCGCTACGTGTCCATCTGCAAACCCCTGCACTACGGGACCCTCCTGGGCAGCAGAGCTTGTGCCCACATGGCAGCAGCTGCCTGGGCCAGTGCCTTTCTCTATTCACTGTTGCACACGGCCAATACATTTTCCCTGCCCCTGTGCCATGGCAATGCCCTGGGCCAGTTCTTCTGTGAAATCCCACAGATCCTCAAGCTCTCCTGCTCCAAATCCTACCTCAGGGAATTTGGGCTCATTGCTGTTAGTGTCTGCTTATCATCTGGCTTTTTTGTGTTCATTGTTTTCTCCTATGTGCAGATCTTCAGGGCCGTACTGAGGATCCCCTCTGAGCAGGGACGGCACAAAGCCTTTTCCACCTGCCTCCCTCACCTGGCCGTGCTCTCTCTGTTCCTCAGCACTATTATGTTTGCTCACCTGAAGCCGCCCCCCACCTCCTCCCCATCCCTGGATCTGGCCCTGTCAGTTCTGTACTCGGTGGTGCCTCCAGCCCTGAACCCCCTCATCTACAGCCTGAGGAACCAGGAGCTCAAGGCTGCAGTGTGGACACTGATGACTGGACAATTTCAGAAACATTAAACTGCTGGCCAGTTTCAGCAAATCACTTGTAATAAAAGTCATCTTTGATACGTCTTCTTGGTTTCATTTTGGAGATTCTTTTTCTTTGTTTTCCTTTCTTAATATTGTCCACAAGGAAATGTCATTGTTTGTTCCATTTCTCATTTTGTTTCCCTCTCCTTCCCTGTGGCCAGAGACTGTGTCAGTGAGGGGCTGCACTCTCGGTGGCTTTAAAGGAACTCAAGGATGTCCCAGCAAAGTTTTCTGCAGAGATGCCCTTTTGGTGCCTTCTCTGGAGCTGCAGCAGCAATGTCTGTGTGCAGAGCTGGGGGCAGATCAGTGCTGGCACAGCAGCTGTGCCCAGCAGCAGCAGCAGCACTTGGTGTTGCCAGTGCTGCTCCCGTGGCCCTGCCCCGCTGTCCTGGTGGCCCTGGTGTTGCTGCAGGGCCTGAGTGCTCTCGGGGCCGGGCACAGTCCTGGGGGTGGCAGTGCCGGGGCTGCAGCAGGGACAGCCCATGGGCACTGCTGGGACAGCGCTGACGCCTCAGGCAGGGCCTGGGGGCTCCAGGCTCCTTGCCCAGGCTCTCTCAAGAACACGGCCAGGCCAAGGCTCAGCACAGAAAACCCCCGTGAGCAGCCCCAGGCTGGCCGTGGGCAGGCTGGGGGCAAACAGCATGGCTGGTGCTCTGCAAGGGCCCTGGGGCAGACGGGAAGGAGCAGCAGAGCAGGGGCTGATCCATCCCCAGTGCGCTGGACAGCCCAGGGCAGCGTCCCAGAGCGTCCTCATGGAGCTGCCAACAACATCCCCCCTCTGCAGCCCTGGCCTCTCCCCCAGCTCACACAGGTGCCGCATCCTTGCAGGCACAGCCACGGAGGCACTGGCTCAGGAGCCCCTGTTTGCATTGCACACAGCAGGCGGGAGCACCCCCATGCTGCTGCTGTGGGGACATGAACCTGAGGGAGCACAAATGCCATCAGCCCCTGGGGCCAGGAAGGGCTGGGGGACGCCAGGGAAACCACTCAGCTTTGTCCTGGCCTCTGCAGCCAGCCAGAAAGTTTGTTCCCATCAGCTGGGAGTTTCCTGTCCCACTGCAGACGCTGTTGCTCAGAGCCAGGGCTGCCTGGCAGCCACCCCCAAACTGCCCTGAGCATTTCCTTGGCTTCACCTTTGCTTTCTTTTTCCTTCCCTTGTACATATTTCTTCCTGTTGCCCATCCCAGTTCCCTCCCCTACAAGCAGCCCATCCCTGTTTGCCCTTTCCTCTCTGGCCTCACTCCCCATTCCAGTTCCTGACTTGGCACCATGGGAACGGCCCTTGGGGAGCAGGATCATCTCACAAGTGCTGCAGGAATTGTCTGCAGGCTCCTGCAGTGCCTCGTGCTGCTCCCTTGCCAGAGGCAGCCCAGGCCAGGGGGGCACATCTGGGCTGCTGTGTCTGGCTGTGGGGCTGCCTGTTCTGGGCAGTGAGGAGGGGCTGCAGAGGCTCTGCAGGACTGACAGGATGGGCTTTGGGGCTGTGAGGAGAAGCTGAGGGTCCTGGGCTGCTGGAGCTTCTGAAGAGGAGGCCCAGGGCTCCTCCTGCAACTGCTTCAAGGGTGGTTTCAGAGAATCACAGAATCAGCAAGGCCTGAAAAAACCTTGGTGATCCTCAAGTCCAGCCTGTGCCCTGACAGTGCCTTGTGTCCCCTGAGCCTCCTCTTCTCCAGGATAAACAACCCCAGGTCCCTCAGCCGCTCCTCACAGGAATTGTGCTCCAGACCCCTCACCAGCCTTGTTACCATTCTCTGGACACGCTCCAGCCCCTCCAGGTCCTTCTTAAATTGGGGGCCCAGAACTGGACACAGCACTCGAGGTGCTGCCCAACCAGTGCTGAGCACAGGGGAAGAATCACTGCCCTGGTCCTGCTGGCCACACCATTCCTGATCCAGCCCAGGAGCCATTAGCCTTCTTGGCCACCTGGGCACACTGCTGGCTCATGTCCAGCCTGCTGTCCATCAGTCCCTGCAGGTCCCTTTCTGCCTGGCTGCTGTCCAGCCCCTCTGTCCCCAGCCTGTAGCGCTGCAGGGGTTGTTGTGGCCAGAGTGCAGGACCCGGCACTTGGACTTGTTAAACCTCACCTTGTTGGATTTGGGCCCTGGATCCAGCCTGTCCAGGGCCCTCTGCAGAGCCCTCCTGCCTTCCAGCAGATCAACACCCCCAGACAACTTGGTGTCACCACGGTTCCATGAGGCCCCAGAGTGTCCCAATGGTCTCCATGGTTCCATGAGGCCTCCCAGTGTCACAATGTCCCTTTGGTGTCACAAAGTCCCTTGGATCCTTGGGCCCTGCAGTGTCACAATGGCACCGTGGTGCCCCAGGGCCCTGCAGTGTCACAATGGATCCTTGGTTCCATGAGGTCTGGCAGGGCAGCAATGCTCTCCTTGGTTCCCGCTGTCTCCCACACCTCCCACTGTCAGGCTATAGAAGGACACCTGGCCAATGAAGGGGAGTGGGAGTGGGTACCTACTCGAGGAGGTAATAATAAAAATCCCTCCCAACCCCCTCTCCCAAGCCAGGTGCCACTTCAGATTCTGTATGATCCCCTGGATCTGGAGAGTCAGCCAGATGGTTTAGAAGAAAATTATCTGCCCAGTGAGCCTCCCAATTATGATTCATCTGTGAGACAGATCATCACCTCTAACATCAAAAAGGAAACAAGGGTAATCGTGGTGGGTGTCTCCCTTCTGAGGGGAACAGAGGGCCCCATATGTCGACCAGACCCACCCCACAGAGAGGTCTGCTGCCTCCCTGGGGCCCGGGTACGGGATATCACTGACACACTGCCTGGGCTGATTCAGCCCTCTGATTATTACCCACTGCTGATACCCCAGGATGGCAGTGATGAGACTGAGAAGAGGAGTGTCAGGGCAATTAAAAGGGACTTTAGGGCATTGGGTCAGGTGGTTAATAGGACAGGGGCACAGTCTTCTCCTCAGTCCCTTTGGAGTCTGAGAAAAACAGTGAAAGCAATAGGAAAGCTCACATTATCAATGAGTGGCTCAAGGGTTGGTGTCATCGACAAAAAATTTGGGATTCTTTAATCATGGGGCAACTTTTATGGCACCTGGCCTGCTTGGACCAGACGGGCTCCATCTTTCTGTGAAGAGCAGAAGAATTTTAGCTCATGAACTGGCAGAACTTGTTGAGAGGGGTTTAAACTAGGTCTGAAGGGAGAGGGAGATGTAGCTGGGTTTTCTGGAAGCAGGCTCGTGGGTGGTAAGCCTGAGTTAGGGGTGAAATCAGCAGCCCAGCTGAGGTGCATGTACACAAATGCACACAGCATGGGTAACAAACAAGAAGAGCTGGAGGCCATGGTGCAGCAGCAGAGCTGTGATGTAATTGCCATCACAGAATCAGGGTGGGATGACTCACATGGCTGGAGCGCTGCACTGGATGGCTGCAAGCTCTTCAGGAGAGACAGGAAAGGGAGAAGAGGTGGAGGGGTGGCCCTTTACATTAGGGAGGCTTTTGACACCATAAGTACTGAAACTTATGAAGATGGAGCTGAATTTCTATGGGTAAGACTTAGGGGGAAAGCCAACAAGGCTGACATCCCACTGGGAGTCTGGTATCAGCCACCCAACTGGGAAGAAGAGGTGGACAACTCATTCTATAAACAGCTAGAGAATGTTTCAGGCTCATCAGCCCCTGTTCTTGTAGTTGACTTCAACCTGCTGGACATCTGCTGGGAACTCAATACAGCTGAAAAGAGGAAGTCTTGGAAATTTTTAGAGTTTGTGGAGGACAATATTTTGTTGCAGCTGGTGAGTGAGCCCACCAGGGGAGGGACTATGTTAGATCTGTTGTTTGTAAATAGAGATGGGCTGGTGGGACATATGCTGGTTTGAGGCTGCTTGGGGCACAGTGATCATGAAATTATAGAGTTCTCAATATTTGGTGAAGTCAGGAGGAACAATAATGAGACTTTTACATTGGACTTCAAGAGGGCAGACTTTGGCCTACTTAGGAGACTTATTCAGAGAGTTCCTTGGGAAGCAGCCCTTAAAAACAAAGGAGTTCAGGAAAGGTGGGAAGCTTCAAAACAGAGATCTTGAGGGCACAAAAACAGACTTTCCCTGTGTGCTGAAAGACGAGTTGACAAGGCAAACGTCCAGTCTGGATGGGAAAGGAGGTTTTGAAGGAACGTAGGAATAAAAAGAGGATGTATCATCTTTGGAAGGAGGGTCAGGTCTCTCAGGAAGTATTTAAGGGCCTTGCTTGGGCATGCAGGAAAGAAATTAGGGAAGCCAAAGATCAGTTTGAACTTAAAATGACAGCTTCAGTTTAGGCTAAAGAAAAATGTTTTTGCAAATATATCGATGATAAAAGGAAAGGGTAAGACCAACCATTGTTCTTTATTAGATGTGGAAGGGAATTTAATATATGAAGATGAGGAGAAGGCAGAGGTGCTTAACGCCTTCTTTGTCTCAGTTTTTAGTGAGAAGATGATTTGCCTTCAGGACAACTCTCCTGGGCTGGTAGATGGTGTCAGGGAGCAGAGTGGGACACTGTTATCCAAGAGGAGGCAGTCGGAGACCTGCTGAGCTGCTTGGATGTACATAAATCCATGGGACCAGATGGGATCCACCCCAGGGTGATGAGGGAGCTGGCAGATGAGCTTGTGAAGCCTCTCTCCATCATTTACCAGCAGTCCTGGCTCACTGGTGAGGTCCCAGATGACTGGAAGCTGCCCAATGTGATGCCCATTCAGAAAAAGGGTGGGAAGGAGGCTCCTGGTAATTCCAGGCCAGTCAGCCTGAGCTCAGTACCCGGTAAGGTCATGGAACAGTTCACACTGAGTGTCATCACACAGCACTTCCAGGATGGCCAGGGTGTCAGACCCAGCCAGCAGGGGTTTAGGAGGGCTAGGTCGTGTTTGACCAACCTGGTCTCCTTCTATGACCAGGTGACCCTCCTGGTGGATGCAGGACAGGCTGTGGATGTGTCTATTTGGACTCCAGCAAGGCCTTTGACACTGTCTCCCACAGCACACTCCTGGAAAAGCTGCAGCCCACGGCTGGGACAGGAGCACTCTGTGCTGGGTTCAGAACTGGCTGGATGGCCGGCCCAGAGAGTGGTGGTGAGCGGTGCTGCATCCAGCTGGGGACAGTCACCAGTGCTGCCCCTCAGGGCTCTGTGCTGGGCCAGCTCTGTTCAATATTTGTATTGACCACATGGATGAGGGGATTGAGGCTTTCATTAGTAGAACTGCAGATGACACTGAGCTGGAAGCGTGTCTCCATCTGTTGGAAGGCAGGTGGGCTCTGCAGGGACACCTGGAATGGTTGGATGGATGGGCAGAGGCCAAAAGGATGAAGTTTTATCAGTCCAAGTGCCCAGTCCTGCATTTTGGCCCCAATAACCCCCTGCACTGCTCTAGGCTGGTGGCGGCGTGGCTGGACAGTGCCCAGGCAGAAAGGGACCTGGGGGCACTGGTGGACAGCAGGCTGGACATGAGCCAGCAGTGTGCCCAGGTGGCCAAGAAGGCCAATGGCTCCTGGCCTGGATCAGGAATGGTGTGGCCAGCAGGAGCAGGGAGGTCATTCTTCCCCTGTACTTGGCACTGGTGTACTTGGCATTCTTCCCCTGTACTGGCACCGTTCCTCGAGTGCTGAGTCCTGTTCTGGGCCCCCCAGTTTAGGAGGGATACAAAGGACCTGGAGTGTGTCCAGAGATGGGCAACAAGGCTGGTGAGGGGTCTGGAACACAAGCCCGATGAGGAACGACTGAGGGAGCTGGAGTTGTTTATCTTGGAGAAGACTCAGAGGTGACCTTATCACTCTCTACACTCCCTGAAAGGTGGTTGCAGTCAGGTGGGGGTCGGTCTCTTTCTCCTCACAACAACTGACAGAACTAGAGGACAGTGTCTTAAGCTGTACCAAGGGAAATTTAGGTTGGATATTAGGAAAAAAGTTTTTTATGGAAAGGGTGATAAAGTACTGGAACTGTCTGTCCAGGGAGGTGGTGGAGTCACCATCCTGGGATGTGTTTAAAAAAAGACTGGATGTGGCACTCAGTGCCATGGTTTAGCTGAGGTGGTGTCAGGGCATGGGCTGGACTTGATGATCTTAAAGGTCTCTTCCAACCCAGTAATTCTGTGATTCTGTGATTGTGTGACATCACAGACCAGGTTGTGACATCACAGGATGCCTGTATGACATCACAGAGCAGAGCAAGCTGTGAGGTCAAAGAGTGTGCTGTGACATTATAGGGTGGCTGTGTTCCATCACTGAAGGTGTTGTGACATCACAGGGTGGGTCTGTGAGCCCACAGAGGTGCTGTGTGACATGCTAAGAGAATTCTGCCATCACAGAGCAGGCTGTGACATCACAGAGCAGGCTGTGACATCACAGAGGAGGTTGTGATGTCACAAAGTCGGCTGTGACATTACAGGCTGGCAGTGTGACATCACAGAACGGGCTTTGAGGCCACAGAGAAGACTCTGCCATCATAGAAAAGGGCTCTGTGACATCACAGAGCAGCTGTGTGATGGCACAGAGGAGGCTGAGACAATACAGAGTGGGTTGTGACATCACAGAGCTGACTGTGAAATCACAGAGCAGGCTGTGACATCACAGCAAGGCTGCATAACATCACAAAGGTGGCTGTGACATCATAGAGCTGGCCTGATACATCTCAGAGTGGGCTGTATGACATCACAGGTGGCTGTGTGAAATCACAGGGGCTGGGTCAGGCCACTGGGGAGGTCACTCCACCCCGGCCCCCCCTCCCAGTTCCCCCAGAGAAGTCCAACGCTGCTCGTGCACAGCGGGGTCCCCTGTCCCCCCGGGTCCCCCCGCCCCCGGCGCCGCAGCCTCCCCCAGAGGATGTTCCACGAGATCGACCCCAGAGCCTGACACGGGGACAAGGGCTGGGGCTGTGGGGGTGGGACAGGGGGACAGGGACCCCCCAGCAGCGTCCCCGTGTCCCCCAGAGCCTGGGCCAGGGCTCCTTCACCCTGTTACCAACGAGGGCTTGAGAGCTCTGAAAAAATCCCCAGCAAGGGATCAGCAAAAACCAGATTTAATATTAAGCGACAGCACCACAAAGTTCCTTGGCAAGAGTCACTCTGCTCCTGACTGGACACTGCAGGCACACCAAGGAAACAAAGCCACAACAAAACAAAAAAAAATCCAGGCAATCAAACCAGAAATGAGCTGAGACCTGGGGCTTTCATTGCTATGGAAAAGAACCGTCTTTCTCGTCCAGGTGCCCTTGGCCAGAATTGGGATTTCACCTCCAACACTGCCTGTTGTGACAGACTGGAGGAAATTGTTGGCTTGAAACATTTCATGTGTGGGGAGGAAGGGGCAGGTCCAGCCTTGCCCTGCCCTGGAACCCCAGCCCTGCCCTGCCCTGGAACCCCAATCCCCCCAGAGCCTCTATCCCAGCCCAGCAGTGTCTGCCAGTCCCTGGCACAGCACAGGCAATGCTCCACAGCCACCTCTGGAGCCCCCAGCCCAGCTCCTGAGTGACCAAATGACCCCAAGTCCCACCTAGGGGAAGGGCCCAGGAACACCAAGGGGTACTTAAGGCTGGGCACAAGGCAAGCACACGTCTTGACCCTACCTCCTCTTGGAATTTCTATCTGAACCCCTCTGGAATCCAGAATTTGGTAGCTGTCTGTGTGCTTCTGTGTATCTTTTTCTGTCTTTCTCTCTCTCTGTGTCTTCTTCTTCTATTTCTGTACTCTCGCACATTTTGATTAACTTTAAATTGATCAGGCTTAGAGTTTGTGAATTTGAATGGGCCAAGTTAATGCTTTGGGAAGTGTTTTGTGTGAATTGAATGTCATATTAAACCTTCTGCCAAAGTTTCTCTGATTTTCTAAAGTTGCCAGTAAAGGCTGTTTTGTTGTTCGGAGCTCCAAAGAATCTCTTGTTGGTATTTCTCCTGTTCATCCAACTCAGAGGACACAAACAATTGTAATTCCTCTTAAATGTCTCCTTGAGAGAATTGTTTGGGGGATGGGAGTCAGGGCTTGTGTGTCCTGCTTGGCACAGCCCAGGCAGGGCTTTCACAGCCACATTCCACACTCCATTTCCCAGCTGGAGCCGCTGGTGCCTCTGAGTTCTGCTGCCCCAGCCCCAGGGACACTCTCCTTGTCTGCCCATTCCCCCACGGTCTCTGGGCAGGGATGGCCTCAGTGGGGGCTGCTGACATCCTCAGCAACTTGGAGGCTGCTGCAGAATTTTACTGCTCCAGAGGCTTCAGCTCTTCACTTCAGGAATTCAGTGTCCCAGGGCTCATTAACATTCAGAACAGATTAACAAGCCAAGCCTCTGGGAATTGTTTGATTTAAGTTTTCAAATCTTTTGTGCTTGATTCAACAGATCTCAGTAGTATATTAAAAGTGAATGTATTATGTTTACAAAGTCAGTGAGAAACCATTTTTTTGGTCCTGTTTGGGTTTTTTTTCCCTGGTAATACATTGATCTGTGCAATCTCCAATTGACACTGAATCCAAGTACCTCCTCATGCAGTTGGAATAGATATGAAAATCAAGACCCTTCGTGGCTGACAATCAGTCAGACTCTGTCCCTACCCCCAACCCACCATTTCCCCCATCCAAGCCCTGGCACTCAGAGCAGCCTTGCGCAAATCTGAGCTCCCTCCACCCAGGCTGCACCTGCAGGTTTCAGCTCCTTGGCTCCCACTCCCACCTGCTTTCCTTGGAGAAGAAGCTGCTCCAGACACAGAGGGATGTTCATTTCTTGTCATCCAACAAAGCCAAGGGAAGGCACAGCTCCATCAAATGCAAAAGTCATTCTTCTCTCTGGCTCTGCCCTGCCCCTGATCCCCACAGCCTGTCCTGTTTCCTTCATCCCTGCATTGCCAGGGACTTTCTGGGACAAGGGAGCTCTGCTCTGGGGATGGAGGGAGGTCCAAGTGCAATCACTGGAGCGGGAACCACAACTCATCAGGTTTGTGTCCTTTGAGGGGCCAGGAACTGGTGAGACTCAGAGGCACAGGAAGGTTTCTCTTCATGGCCAACATAAAAAATGTGAACATGATAAAATTTAACAAACATCAAAACCCTTCCCTCAGCTCCTTGTGACATCCCAGCAACGTCTGACATGTCTGCCATCCACAAGGGATTGCCATAGAGGAAGGATTTTGACAAAGACATAAGAGGTGATATAAAATATAAAAATACAACTAATGTGCTGACTAAGGAGTTATTTAAACTTATGAAAGACTGGGCAACTCCCTGAAGTTCAAAGCATGAAAGCAGTGAAGGGAGACAAATTGGAATGACCACAGAACAGCTGCAGGAGGAAATCTGGGAGCAACAGGAAGGACATAAATCCAGCTGCTCCAAATGAAGAGATGTCCTTAGATAGGCCATTTAACCAGGAGAGCTGGAAACACCTGAAGGGAGAGGGTAATTAAATATTAGACTGAATGTTGATGGCAAAGGGAGGGGGGAAAATCTGTATTTCTTCTCCTGCCGTCACTAGAAGAATCTAGTAGATCCAGGAAATTCCTGTTCCTGCAGGGAATACTTTGCCATTTCTTTGCCATCAAATGACCCAGATAATAAAGATTTGCTTGTATATTATGAAAATACCAGATATTAAAACTTGTGCCCCTTTCCAGGCAGACATTGATGCGTGGAAAGACTCTAAAACTCAAAGACAAAGTGAGTTATAACATTGGCATTTTTTTGGCTGGGCACATGCAGGATACTTTTGCAAAGGCATGAGCATCTAATAACTCTCAGCATTCTTTTTTATCCTCTAAAATGTTACATATACATTAGGTTTTGCAATACAATTATGCACATTCATTTCCTGGCTCCATCTTGTCCTGCTTCATATGCTAATCAGCTTATCAGTCCCTTGTGCCTTCGCCTTCATACTTGTCTCTGGTGGTTGTCTTGGGGGTTGCAGGGGGATGAAGTAAATGGTCATCATCAAAGCTGACCCTCTCACCCCGTCTTCGTGTGCAAGCTTACGGATCCTGCGGTCACAATCCAAACCACGAGGTTGGTCTAATCTGGTTTGGGGCTCTGAGGAGCCTTGTTATCTCGGTAGCCTTGTAACTTTGTCCTGTTTTGATGAACGTCATCCTTCCCTTATCACACATCCTTGCATTCTTCCATATTGCTCTCACAGGTGCACCCTGTCATCCCATGACAGGCAGTTAGCACAGTAAAATGCAGCAAATATTAAACAATATATATATAATCTAAATATCTATTTGTAATCAACATCCTTCTAATTCCTAACCCTGTGTGTCAACATCAGCTGTGTGCCCATGACCAGGCAGTGCCACTTGTGCCCTGAGGTGCCGAGCTGGGATTGGATCTCTCAGAGAGGAGCTGAGGGGGAGCAGAGCACCTTGCAAGCTGCAGGTCCCTGCCAGCCCCGCAGGGCTCCTGTGCCATCAACATCTGCTCTGCTCCAGCCTGAAACAGGGCCCAGCATGGTGCCGGGACCATCAGAGAGCTGAGGTGTGTGCTGGCATTCAATGCCCTCCCCATGGCGCAGCAGCCCTGCATTTCCCTGCTCCAGCCTTGGTCTCCAGCACAGCCGTGGAGGCTCTTTGGGCTCCTGAGTGTTCCTGCTGTGTCCATGCCCCCAAGGGCACAGAGCAGCCTCCTCTCTCGGGCACTTGCCTGTTTTCCATGCCTTGCACAGGCGCTGGCCCTGCCCCACAAGGCCTGGGCTGAGTCCTGCCCTGCACGCTCAGCCAGGCTGGGATGGACACTGATGGTTTCTGTGCCAGGCTCTCTGAGCCCAGCCCAGCTCCCTGCAAGCTCTGCCAGCTGCCCTGAGCTCTGTGCAGCACCAAGGGCCTCTCCCCAGCACAGCCCAGCCGGCTCTGGCCCCACAGCTCTGCTCAGCCCAGGCTGCTCTGGCCACTGGCCCCACGGCCTCAGCCCCTGGCCAGGGCACAGCAGCAGCTGCAGCTCAGCCAGGACTCAGCCCCAGCCATGGGGGAAGGGGCTTGGCCAAGGCCAAAGGAGGCTCCCTGGGTGCCCTGCTCCCCTCGGGCTGAGGTGCTGAGAGCTCTGCAGCCCCTGCTGCCATCCCATCTGCCCAGGCCAGCACAAGAGCCCGGCCTTGGGGCCCTCCAGAGCTGCTCCTGCTCCAGGCCCAGGGCCCATCCCAGAGCTGGGGCAGCCACAAAGCTGTGCCCATTGCTGGTCATCGCTGCTCTGATGGGGATGGATCCTCAGCCACTTGGAGATTATTGATGAATTTCACTACTCCAGAGGCCTATTCTTTCTTGAGCTCTTCAGTTCAGGAACTCAGTGAAAAAGGCTCATAACTATTTATTTAAAACTCCCAGACAAGAAATGCCGCTGGGAATAATTGAAGTTTTCAATCCTTCTGAGGTTAATTAGACAGATTTCAGGAGTGTATTTAAAGTGAATATACTGTTTTGAAATCTATGCAGAGAGAACTGTTTTGTCGTGTTTTCTTTTCCTGTTTTTCCTGTTTGTAGTTTGATATCAGCAATGTCCAATTGATATTGATCCCCAGCACCTCCTAATGCAGTCTGAACAGATGTGAAAATCAAGACCCTTCACGTCTGGCAATCGATAACACTTTGTCCCCAACCCCTCCCCACCATTCCCCTCATCCAAACCCTGGCACTCAGAGCAGCTGAGGAATGGAGTCACATCCAGGGATGTCCCCAAGGCTCAGGACTGGGGCCAGGTCAGTGAAATCTCTTGATTGCTGATCTGGACGAGGCCATCGAGGGCACCCTCAGTCAGTTCCCAGGTGAGCCCAAGCTGGGTGGGAGTGTGGCTGTGCTGGAGGGCAGAAGCTCTGCAGAGGGATCTGGACAGGCTGGAGCCATGGGCCCAGGACAATTGGATGAGGTTCACCAAGGCCAAGGGCCGGGTCCTGCCCTGGGCTCACAACCACCCCAAATCCCTGGCCGTGCCCTGCCCCTGATCCCCACAGCCTGTCCTGTTTCCTTCATCCCTGCATTGCCAGGGACTTTCTGGGACAAGGGAGCTCTGCTCTGGGGATAGAGGGAGGTCCAAGTGCCACCGCTGGAGTGGGAACCACAACTCATCAGGTTTGTGACCTTTGGGGGTCGGAAACTGGTGAGAGTCAGAGGCACAGAAAGTTTCTCTTCATGGCCAACAGACCATGGTTGAACAGGACACAATTTAATAACAATCACACTCTTCCCTGAGCTATGTGCAACATCCCAGCAGCATCTGATGAGTCCACCATCCACAAGTGATTTCCATACTAGAATTGATTTTAGACAACCGTGGTTCTGTGATAGGTATAAACACAATTAAGTTCTTGTATCAGGATGATTGTCCTGCAGTGGGGGCAAAACATCTCCAACAATTCCTGATTTGCAAAGCTGTCAGTGGTAGATGGAGAAGGGAGGTCAGGCTGCTTTTGGTGTTGAGGAAATGCTGAAACCAGCCTGACTCATTTAATCTCCTCCTGGCCTGGCTGATCTCCCTTCTTTCCCCTTCCACCCATTGGCTTCTGTCTCCCACCAGGCCCCTGGTGAAGAGCCTGGCTCTGTGTTCTCCATCCCCTCCTCGCTGGCACTGCCAGGCTGGGATGAGGAGCCCCTCAGCCTTCCCTGTTCCAGGCTGGACAAGCCCAGCTCCCTCAGCCTCTGCTCACAGCCCAAGGGCTCCAGCCCCACCTTGCAGGCCCTTCCCTAACCCTGCTCCAGCTGCCAGACATCTTTCCTGCCCTGGGGAACCCAACCCAGGCCACAGGGACCTGGATAATCCACGTCCTTGATGTCCTGGTCACACAGCCCTGGCCCCTTTTCCCCATGTCAGGCTCTGGGAGGAAACCTGTGGAACATCCTTTGGTGGGGGCTGTGGCTCCAGGTGGACCGGGGGGATACCGGGGGACAGGGAACCCGCTGGGCATGAACAGCATTGGACTTGTTGGGAGAAACTGTGAGGGGAAGCTGGGGCAGAATGACCAACCCAGTGGCGTCACACAGCCCTTCTGGGATGTCACACAGCCCCTCTGTGATGCCACAGCCTGCTCTGAGATGTCACAGCCCATTCTCTAATGTCACACAGCTGTTCTCTGATGTCACAGCAAACTCATTGATGTCATAGTCTGTTCTGTGATTTCAGACCTCTGTCCTGTGATGTCACAGCTGGCTCTGTGAAGTCACAGAGGCAATCTGTGATGCCATAGCTTCTCAATGACCTCACATAACCCCCTCTGTGATGTCATAGCCCACTCTGTGACCTCATGTTACCAGATGATAAATTGGCTTTGGGAGGAGCTATCCCCCATGCACCTGGCTGAATAAAGAATGCTGCTTCTTAATGCTGCATTGGGGTTAAGGAGTACCTGGTACTCCCATTTTGGGAAACCCTGGACTTCCCTTTCCTGGGCTCAAGGACCCCCTGGAACTCCCTTCTACATATCCACGTCCCTGCCCCCCATTTCTGTGACCCTGAGACCCCCTTGCACCCCCATTCCTGAGAACTGACACACCCTTTTACCCCTTTGCCCGGCACTCAGACCCCCTGCACCCCCTTACCCGGCACAAACACAACCTGTTCCCGGCCCCCCGCCTCTCCCAGCCCCCAGCCCCACCCTTTTCCCTGACCTGGGACCCCTGGGCCCCCATTCCTGCCTTTCCCAGCCCCCAGCCCCTCCTTTCCTCATACTCAGGAGCCCTGGCACCGCCTTTCCCGGACACAGGATTCCCTGGACACCCCATCCCAGCTCTCCCAGTCCCTGAACCCCCTTTCCTTGGCTCTGAGCCTCTGAACCTCCTTCCCAGCTCTGCCAGCCAAGACATTGGGATAGCCAGAGTTGGGCTATTGGGATAGCCAGAGCCAGGATATTGAGATAGCCAGAGCTGGGATATTGGGACAGCCAGAGCTGGGATATTGGGACAGCCAGAGCAGGGATATTGGGACAGCCAGAGCTGGGACATTGGGATAGCCAGAGCCAGGATATTGGGACAGCCAGAGCTGGGATATTGGGATAGGCAGAGTTGGGATATTGGGACAGCCAGAGCTGGGATATGGGGATAGCCAGAGCTGGGACATTGGGACAGGCAGAGCTGGGATATGGGGATAGCCAGAGCTGGGATATGGGGATAGCCAGGACCGGCTCAAAGACAGGAACCGGCCCGTGGCCAACAGTGACCTGGAGACGGGGCTGGTACAACCAGAGCGGGGGGAGTGGGGGGAGCTGGGGGCTGGGATGGGATCTGTGGGAATGGAGGACTCTGAGGGGCTGGGATGGGATCTCTGGGGATGGGGGGGATCTCTGGGGCTGGGATGGGAATCCAGGGAGCTCCAAGGGGCTCTCTGTGGCTGGGACACGACTCCATGGGTCTGTTCTCTCCTCGTTCCCAGGTCTGCACAGGGTGCAGGTGGTTTCCAGCTGTGACCTCCTGTCCAACGGAGTGTCCATGGATCCCACCGGTATGGCTACGAGGGCTGGGATTTCATCTGCTTCCAGCTGGGATCCGGGAGCTTTGCAGTGTCCGACGGTGCCGCCTGGATCACCCACAGGTGCTGGGAATCCAAAGGGATCATGGTGGAGTAGATGAAGCATTACCTGGGACACACCTGTGTGGAAGGGCCCCCAAAATACATCAGATATGGTCGGGAGGCTCTGGAGCACAAAGGTGGGTGTGGGAGGGGAAGGGCAGCGCCAGGGGAGTGCCCTGTCCCTGCCCTGAGCCCAGCACGAGCCTTTCCTTGGGTGTTGTGTGCCCTGCCTGGGGCAGGAGGGCACTGCCGGAGCGGCTTTGGTGGCCCCGGGCACCCGGCCGGGCTGCAGCCATTGCAGGGCTCCTGGGGAATGTTCCAGAGCAGAGCTGAAAGCAAACAACAGTTTCTGAAGGGGATTCTGCCCCTGGGCCTGCGCTGGGAGCCCAAGGGCAACAGCCCAAAGTGCTGGAGCTCAGTGTCCCTCGGCCAGGCCGTGTTCCCTGGCTGTCCCCTGTCCCTCGGCTGTGCCCTGTCCCTGTCCTCTGTCCCTTGGCTGTCCCCTGTCCGTATCCCCTGTCCCTCAGTTCTGTAGGGCCGGGGGTGGCAGCAGGACCTGGGGCAGCCCTGAGGGAGAACAACCCTGAGCCCCAGCTGGGCCAGTTCCCCCAGTTCCCCCCAGGTCACTCCCAGCATGGGCCCTGTGGCTCCCTGTCACCCCCAGTATGGTCCCAGTCACTTCCAGTTACACTCAGTGTGATCCCAGTATCATCCCAGTCACTCCCAGTATCATCCCAGTATGGTCCCAGCATGTTCCCAGGTGTGTTCCCATTCACCCCTATAATAGTTCCAGGCACTCCTAGTATGGTTCCAGTCCTTCCCAGTATGATCCCAGTATGAATCCAGTCACTCTCATTATGCTACCATTTGCCTCCAGTGTGGTCCCAGTCACTCCAAGTCACCCAGTATGATTCCAGTTACTCCCAGATACTCTCAGTATTATTCCAGTAACTTCCTTTATGATTCCTCTGTGATCCCAGTCACTCTCGGTCTCTCCCAGTAAATCCCAGTTGCCCCCAGTGTGCTTCCACTCACTCCATCCCGCCGCCACCGGAGCTCTGGCATGTCTGGACTTGTCTCCATGCTCCCAGCTGCAACATCCAGCCGGGCAAAAGTGTCTCCGGGGTGAAACACCGCAGTGGCTGCTATTTGGTTCAGCAGCAGGGCCAGACAAGCCAAGGCACATCCTGTCCTCGATATCGGTAACACCAATATTTTGGCAACCTGACGTGGAGGCTGGCCCGACCCTGCCGCACCGATGGGACACTCCGGAGCTCTCGGAGCCTCACAAGACCACGGAGAGGCTTTAAGGCAGCTTGGCGTCCACTGGCAGAGCTTTGAGGACATAGCTCTCCAGGAGAGACTTTGGGCTTTATCCACAGAATACTTGTGGATGTCCTGCACCTCTGGGAAGCGCACCTCCTTTTTGGTGAGCCAGACCTTCCCAGAGGAAGAACAGGGCAGCTCCTCCTGCCCCGAGGAGTCCTGTTCAGGTGAAGAGAAGACCCCGCCGGACCAGGACACCGATTTGGGTGAGTATCCCCGCTCCATAGCGGGGTGGGGAGCTCAGAAACAGTCCCTGACGAGGGACTTGTTCTTTTTCGCTCTTATTTCGAGCACGGCAAGGCTGCGCAGCCCCGCGGGGTCAGGAGCGATAGCCCCGGACGGCGCGGCTCTGCCGTTTTTAAAACCCGCGTGGCAGCGGCAGCGCCGCTGGCTCAGGGGGAGCGGGGGGCTCTGCCCGCCCCCTCAGCGCAGTGCGGGGCGTTCGGATTCTCCCGCGGCACAGCGGGTGGCGGCGGCGGCTCCCGGGAGCAGCGGGAGGGCGCGGGCAGCGGGGGCAGAACCATGGCTCGGGCTTTCTCGCTGGGCGTGGGCGGCGCTGAGCCGCGGCTCCTCCGCATGGCGCGGGGGATCCCTGCTGCTGCCGGCGGCAGTTTTAAAAGCCGCACAGGCTGCTGCACTGGAAAGGGCTAAAAGCTGGGTGTTTTCTCTTCTTAACCGCGGTGTTTGGAAATCGGTACCGAATTCGGGTTTGTTTTTGGTCGGTGTGAGGTTGGGCTGTGCCTTTTACATCTACAATGGGGGCTAAGCTAAGCACAGCACAGAAAGGCGTATATTATCAGATTATAGGAATGCTAGTTAGCGGAGATGTATAGTTTTCTAAGGGAAAATTAAAACAGTTTATAAGGTGGCTTTTTCTACGCTTCCCGCAAGTTTCTCCTGAACAAGTCCACAATACCCACTTTTGGGACACAGTGGGTCACAAATTGATAACCTTGGGAAGGTCTGGGGACACGTCTTCAGCTGAATTTGTGTTTTGGAGTTTGCAAGTTCGATCAGCTTTACTCAAGCAAAGGGAAGTGAAGGAAAAGCCAACTAACAAGGAATGTACCTCTGCTCTTCCTATTTCTCCCCACCCCAGTTCTGAACCCTCTTCCCCAAAACTCGGTATTTTAAGGAGAGCAGACTCTGCTCACGCCCAGGGAAGCCGGCTCCCTGAGCATCTTAAAATGTCCGAGTCCCTCTGTCCACAAAGTCCTGGCCAGACCGCGTGGAATTCTCCCCACCCTGTCTCCCCAGCCCAGAAACCCCGAGCATGTGTTGTTTTTTTGGAGAGCAGTGACCACCCAAATGGCTCCCAGTCCCCAGAGAGCCAAGAAAATGGAGGATGCCATGTGGCACCGCGCCCTACCTGGTCTCCTTCTTCCCATGATTCCCCTCAGCATCCCAAAAATTCTTTCTTTCCCCTCACCCCCCCGATCCTCGTGACACCTTCCCTTCCCCCACCTTACCTGGCACTCCCTCAGCTCCGCCCCTCCCCCAGGGGGCGTCTGCCGACGTGACGTCACCGTGTGGCCCCACCCCCTGCCGCCCCTATCCCCGCCCCCTGTTCCCACAGTGGCCCCGCCCCCTGTTCCCACGGTGGCCCCGCCCCCTGTTCCCACGGTGGCCCCGCCCCCTGTTCCCACGGTGGCCCCGCCCCCTGCCCGGGTTCCCACGGTGGGGGCTCGCCCACTGCTCGCCCCTGTAGCCACACCAGTGATCCCAATGCTTCCCGTTCAAGGGAAAAGCAGCAGGGAACTGCAGAGCCAATGCAGGGTCCCGATTTCTCACTCGCCCCTGTCTCATATCAGCATGCAGGGCAAGGGGCAGGAGCCACAGCTGCTAATTGGAAAGCTTTTGCACAGCAAATAATAAGAGAGATTTGCAAAACACACCAACAGTATGGCCCACAGAGCCCATGCTTCCGTGGCCTTTTAAAGGCCGAACTGGGTAGGGCTGTACTAGTCCCACATGATTTAAAACAGCTTTTTCGTGCCTCATGACCTCTACAGAATTCAAACTATGGGAAGTGGCATGGAAACAGCTGCTGAAAGAGGCCCTCCCAGACTTGCATGCTGATCCAAACACAGCAAAGGATGCCAGTGGTGTGCCAATTACCATCGAGCATCTCTCTGGTGAGGGCCAGTGGTCTCTGGCCCCAGTCCAAGCTGCAGTAATCCCTGTGGTAGTCCTTGAGAGAGTCAGAGATGCAGCTGAAAAAGCCTTCTTTGCCCTTCAACCTGACGGCCCTCTCGAGCCATATAGTAAGATCACACAGCTACCATCAGAGCCTTTTTTGAAATTTCTGGAAAGGTTAACTAGAGCTATTGAAATCCAAGTTAGGAAAGAAAATGCAAGGGAAGAAGTTTTAGAGGAAATGGCATTTGCAAATGCGAATGAACAGTGTCGAGCTGCGATTTTAAGCTTACCTTTGGAGCCCCCCACACTAAAAGATAAGCTTCTAGTTTGTAACAGGAAAGTGCCTCTGTGGAGTGTGGCTCAGGACACCAGACCAAAGCTGCTGCCAAGGCCACCACAGAGAGTCACCGTTGCCAGCCCAGCACCCATTCCATCAGCACAGCGGCACACTGGGCAGCAGCGAGGACCAGCAATGGTTGACCCCACAAAGCCACGCCTGCTTTGTAAGAACCTTGGGCACTGGGTTAACCAGTGTCCCCTGAGAAAGCAATTGGAGGAATTTAAAAATAGCAGGGGTGGAGAACTACAAGTGCTCCCAGGGGGTCAACAACAACAACAACAAAAAAACCTAAAAGGCGTTCTGTGCAAGCACGGGGCTCTGGCACCTCTGGGACCTTAGAGCCTGCTGTGACCTCAGCCTGCTGTGACCCCAGAGCCTGCTGTGACCTCAGCCTGCTGTGACCCCAGAGCCTGCTGTGACCCCAGAGCCTGCTGTGACCTCATGGCCTTAGCTGCACCCCCAGAGTGTACCCCCATCTATACCAATGGACTGCCCTGACTGTAAATGTTTGGCTTGATCCAAGATCATTCCTCAGCAAATCCTTTCTTTTGCCTGCTGACTTTGACTGGGGCCCAGGCAACAAAAGAACATGAGCTGCAGGCCACCCATACAGCTTTTCCTATTAATGAGCACTAAGCCTTTCTTTTTGCAAACAGAGGGATGTTGGGGGGATTTTTGCACCATCAGGCTGAGGCACAAGGCTCTGCATCCTCCCAAGGAACAGAGCCAGCCCCCTTCAGTGCGAGAGGGCGCGGCCTCAGCTGCAGCCCCGGTGCCTCCTGTGCCCCAGGGCACGGCCCTGGCTGTAAATGTCTTGGGCTGCAGCTCAGGGCCAGGGCGGAGCTCAGCAGCCTCATCAGAGCCCAGGGCCGTGGCCCTTCCCTGCCGGGGCCCTCGCCTGGCCCGGCCTGGCCTGAGCAGCCCGGCCTGGCCCAGGGGACGGGCTCTGCCCGCCCGCTGTGCCCGCAGCCTTCTGGGCACAAGGGTTTGCAAGAGGCTTTCTCCCAGCCTTGCAAAACCTTGGCCAAGTGTCCCTTTGCTGTGCTGAGAAGAGTAAAAAAAACCCCTCACATTTACCCTGACGCACAGCTCATGAGGGATCCCTGCACACCTTAGGAGAGGCCAGAAATATCCCTGTGTGCCTCGTGAGGGATCCCTGCACACCTCAGCAGAGACCCCAAAATGGGGCAAGCACATTTCTCTCTCTCTCAGGATTTTTATAAAGGTGCACAGAGAGAAGTGAAAGAGAAAACAGTTTCTATTTCTGCTCCTTGTTTTTCTCTTGTGGAATGTGTTTGGAGAATTGTTTACCTAGAGCGAATGCCTGGTTGGATCACGGTGGATTGTTTGGGCCTGATGGCCAATCCGATCCACCTGTGTCTGGACTCTGGAGAACAGGGTCACGAGTTGTGAGGGAGTGAGATATGATGGTTAGAGAGAGTAGCATGTAGTTTTTAGTATCCTCTTTTATATAGTATATTAAGGTATCGTAGCATAATTATAATAAAGAAATGATTCAGCCTTCTGAACTAAGTCAGACATCATCATTCTTCCCATTGGGTTCGCCGACATCTACAACACATGCCCTAGAGGAAGTTATCCCAGGGAGGCTGGGACTAAATGATCTTTAAGGTCCCTTCCAATCCAGGCCATTCTATGACTCTGTATCCTGTCGTCCTTGGAACCACTGTGGAACTGTTCGCTGCCTTGCAGCAAGTCTTTAAGCCGCTGTCCAAAAATTAAGAAATATTTGTTGCAAATATTTGGCTGCTAAGCTTTAAAGTGTTGACCATAGAGATCTGGGTACAGCTCTTTGGATACAGGCACAGCTGTTCAGGGAGAAAAAGGCAAGCAGAATGTGTGCTCCCTGGTGATGGGGAAGCAGGGGTAGTTTTAGCCTGCAGCTCGAATGACAGCTCTGAAGACCCACAGAGCATACATTAATTCCTTCTGTTCCCTCTGTCTCCCTTCCCAAGGTGGATGCCCAGCTGCAGGTTGTACGTAAGCTGGAGGAGAAGGAACACTTACTGCAGAGCAGCATTGGAACGGGAGAGAAGGAGCTGGGTCTGCGAACACAGGCCCTGGTGATGAGCAAACGCAAGGTGAGCGATGCCTTCGTTTCCTCTTGGGTTGTGAGGTGGAGCTGCTGCCTTGTGGGAGGCATGGAAGGCTCTGAGCTCTCACTGGGATTAGAGAACCTGGTATTCCCTGCTTTTGGATGAGTATATCAGAAGGCTGAGGAGTCCTGGAGAGAATTATGATTAAAGTACTGGAGACTGATGTTTTCCTTTGATAAGGAGAAGCAGGTCATATGTTTTTCTGTGTAACCTGTGGTGAAGAGAGAGACAGCAGCCAGATGAACTGGGGTCAAAGCTTTTGTAGCAAAGATGGGATAAGCAAAAGGAAATACAGCTGGGGAATGTGAATACTTTCAACAAATGCCTAAGACGAGTAAAGTAGGTGTGTTACCAGTAAAATAAGTCTAAGTTTAGAGCTGATGCTGCCTTTGTTGTTAAGTTTTAGTAGAAATGCAGAAATTACATTAAAACAGGCAGAAAGGAAAGCAGGAATATCCCTGTGAAGAGGAGCTGGGGAGAATTCAGCAGTGACCTGTGTTTAATAGGACAATTTGTGGTATTAAGGGCACTTGGTTATAAAGTCAGAAGAGAACTGGTGAAGAGAGATTGTTAGAAATAGGTATCGTGCAGTTCTGTCTGGGACAGCGATAGAACTGCCTCTGAACACTTTAATAGAGAAGACACGGAGGCTGGAAGGCTGAAAATAGGTTAAGAAGAGAATTGGATGATCATGGGTGTTTTTGTAAGAGATGTGCCTTGCAGTGTGCCAGGGTTTGGCTCTGCCCAAAGGAATCTTGAAGCTAAATGATTAGAACTTGTTGATAATAAGGTAAGAACAAGGGACTAGAGACCACTAGAGCTGTTCTTCTGTGTTTGGTCCTTATATACTGGTTTTCTTTCTCAGGCCATGGATGCAGCCCAGCTTGCAGATGATCTGAAGGCCCAGCTAGAGCTGGCTCAGAAGCAGTTACATGATTTTCAGGAGGAGATTGTGGAAAACAGAGCAACTAGAGAGAAGGAGATGTTCAACCTCAAAAGGGCTGAGGTATATACCCTATGCACAATCCTTCAAGATCTGTCTGCTTTAGTGTCCTTCTCCTTGTACACTGAGCTTGCTTTTTTTCAGAACTGCTCTTGGTATCCAGTTTCACTTTGACTTTGGCTTCATCGGGTCTTGGCTCTTTCAGATTTTGTCCCCTGATAACTGACAATACTTGTGGCATCAGATGATCATGTTGTCTCTTGGATTATAGGGGATGAAACTATGGCTGGCATTTCTTAGCCAGGTGCACTTTCTCTTTGGTCCCTGAAGAAGCTGACAGAGAATGTACTGCTCCTTCACTTGGTCTCCTGTTTTTCCGCAGGAAGATATTTCTAGGTTGCGCAGGAAGCTGGAGACCACAAAGAAGCCTGACATGGTTCCCCAACTGTGATGAGATCCTGATGGAGGGAATCAAGGATTACAAGGTGAGTGTCTGTGTCCCTCAGCTTCCCTTTTTACTTTAGTCAGAAGGTGTGCAGGCACACTTTCAGTGTATGACATCTCTCATCTGTACTCTGGCACTGGAGAAACCACCTTGTCCTTCTGAGGAATGGAAGTACCAACATGCTGAGACATCTCTGAGCACAGCAGCTGGGCTGCAGGGCCCCTCACAGCTCTGTGTGTGTGTCTGTGAGTGTGTGTCTGTGTGTCTGTGTGTGTGTCTGTGTGTGTGTCTGTGTGTGTCTGTGTGTGTGTCTGTGTGTGTGTCTGTATGTCTGTGTGTGTCTGTGTCTGTGTGTCTGTGTGTGTGTGTCTGTGTGTGTGTGTGTGTGTGTGTCTGTGTGTGTGTCTGTCTGTCTGTGTGTGTCTGTGTGTCTGTGTGTGTGTCTGTGTGTTGCAGGCCTGCCTGACGTGCCCGTGCTGCAACATGCGCAAGAAAGACGCGGTGCTCACCAGGTGCTTCCACGTCTTCTGCTTCGAGTGTGTGAAGACGCGCTACGACACGCGGCAGCGCAAGTGCCCCAAGTGCAACGCGGCCTTCGGGGCCAACGACTCCCACAGGATCTACATCGGCTGAGGCCCTCTCAGAGCCCCTGCTGGTGCTGAGCCAGCCTCCTTCCCTCCCTCTCAGCTTCTGCTGCCTGAGCTGCAGTGTCTTCTGGGAACAGCCTTCAGGGTCTCCAAAGAAATACACTCTGGATCTTGCTTCCTTTCTTGGCCCTGTCCCTTTGGTCATGCCCTCAGTTTTTGTGTGCTTTTTGTGCCTGAGAGGAAGTTTCCCATCCCTTGCTTTCACACTGCCAAGGCGGGAACGTGCAGCTGAAGTGCTGCCTTGGTGGGATGGAAGCTGAGCTGCAGCAGAGATTAGTGAGAGCTTTATTTGAGGGCTCTGCTTTGGATGCTAATTGAGTCCCATCAAGGAATGGCACTGCTCCTGGGAGGGAAGTGTTTCCCAATTAACAGGCCCAATAGAGACCAAGGAAATTAATCTGTAGACTAAGTGGAGCAATTCCTTAGGTACCTGTGCACCTTCCTGAGTCAGGGCAAGAACCCTCGAGGGTTGGTGCACTAGGAAACCCTACCCCAAACAAACACTTCTGAATATCCACCAGAGGAGAAAGGAGAGATCTTGGAGACCCTTAGAAAACAGCATTCCACTGACAAGCCCTGGTTGATGTGCTCACCTTCCCCTAGGCTGAAGCATTGCTGCCATTGTCCTTCTCAGAAAAAGGCTTTTAGTGGTTCCTTTGCTGCAGCTTTACCACAAAGATTGACCTTGTTATGTACAAATTCTTCTTAAAGCTGTTCTTTGGTTTATTTTTCTGGTTCTCCTGCCTCTGGTACTGTCTGCTCTCCCATCCTTTGTCCAGTTCTTGGAAACATTTCTCACAAGCTTTAAACTTCTACAGGAGAGACACTTGATCTCTTCCTTCCTCTCCTTTCAAGATATGCTCAGCTAGAACAACTTTTGTCCCTTTGGCTCTATCCCCAGTAGCTTATTCCTGACACAACAGGAGGGCCAGGATGCTGCATTATTTCTGCAGCCATTTTGTCATGGCTGCTGGGAATTTTGGCAGGGATGTGGTGTGGCTTAGAGTCTCGGTGCTCCCTGTGCTTTGAGGGTTTGAAGCCTGTTCCTAAAATCCAAACGGGAACTTGTTGATCTGTGACATTTCTTCCTGGGATGTAGTGTTTAAGTAAACTTAATTTGCCTGGAAGGTGCACCTCTCAGAGGTTTGTCTCATGGGTGTCCCTTCCCTGAAGCATGGAATCTCCTGCCTTCCTCCATCCCCTCCCTGCAGGAAATACCAGATACAAAGTAAAAGGAGTTCATTACAGGCTCTTACACTATTCATTATCTTGGGGAAAACATTCAGAATATATGAGTAACGCCTTGTAAATGATGAGGAATCCTGAGAAGTGAGAAGGAGCACTGCATCCTGCCTTTCCAAGGGGAGCCTGGGCTGCTGAGAGTTCCTGCCATGGTGTAAGAGCTGTTAGAAGGAATGAGAGTAGAACCCGCTCCCCTTTCCCTGGAAATTGCTCCCGGGGTTACAGGTTCTGGCAGCAAGTTGGCTAAGGAATGATGTGGTAATGCTGCTTGTAGATTTTGGGGTACAGATGCTTCTTCATTGCACTGGGACCTGGCTCATGAATAAACTGTCTGCATCTTCAAACACCTTGGCTACAGCAGCAGGAGTTCCTTTTACAGCTGTGAACAGCAGCCTGAACTTTGCAGCCCCAGCAAAGAGTTAAGAGACAGCGTTACAAACTTTCTTTTTCTCTGTAATACAGGATGTGTTGGGAAATGGTTTTTAAAAATTGGTAGAAAACATATTTAAAAAACACAGTCAGTTGGGTTGATGCAGTGTTTATTCAGATGCTGAACAGCTTACACTTCCTTCCCCTCCTCACCCATTCGGTACATTGCTGCTGAAATCACAATTCTCATTCTTCATCCAGGGGTTGGTTTTGGTGACTCCTTTTGGTTTTGATGGGACCTTGGTATCTGAATAAATCATGGTCCAGAGCCCCTTTAGTCACCTCACCTGTGAGAAAGGACCTTATTGTCATCTTAAGACAGAGAATGTTAAGGGAGTAGTTTCCAACTGGCAAACATTTCACTTTTTGAGGTAAACACTGATTTATAATCGTGCCCCCTCTCCCTTCTCATCCTTGTCCTATGCCACTGTGAATCCATCCCTTCACCTGTCAGTGCAGTGTTTGCACGGCTTCTCTCTGGGAGGGAGTGGAAGCCCAGCCTAGGCTTACAGGCAGACAGAAGTGGTAGTTTGGTTTTTGCCAAGTTATTTTAAGCTGGGTGAGTTCCTTCACCACAGCCTCAGAGCAGCCACTCCTCCGTTTGTGCTGACAGAGCTGAGGAATGGTGTGTGGTGGGTTTGCCACCAGGAATTTGTCAGGTGAGCCTGTGCCAGGAGGGAAGGGACTGCCAACACAGAACAGGACCTGCTGTAAAGAGGCATCCGTGAGGAGCCTTCCCATGAACAGAGACTAGACCCACACAGAACACAACAAAAGATGTACCAACAAAGGGATGTACTGCCAATGTCCCTTGGCATTGGCAAGGGTTTAAACCTTTTTTGGTATCTTTTTCTTTGTTTTAAATTAATGCAGAGAAAGGGCTAAGAAAGTGGAATCTCACTGTACTGTCAGGTGAAGAAACGAGGAACTCTCATTGGGATGCTCCTTGTCTCTCCAGTCCCTTGGGAATGGCTGGTGCTTTCCAGGAGAATAAGAAACTTGCTGTGAAAGGAGGAGAACTCAGGAGGGTGGCAGTGGCTGTGGGCTGCTGCAATTCTGCTCTCCTGAAGAGCTTATTGCCTGGTTTATTTTTGCACCCCTTTCTGGCATTCCAAAAGCGTGTTACAAATTTTACAGAGGAAGGGGAGAAAGGGAGAAAAGGGGAAGGGCACAGGTATGCTGGCCTAGGGCTCTGCAGTTCTGTTTGTCCGTGCATACTCTTCCAGCTCTGATTTCCTGTCCATGGCGAGTTGCAGCTCCTGCTTGATGATTTCCATCTGCTTCTCCAGCTCTGTCAGCTCTTGCAACACTGAGGTCCTCGCAGTGTTGAGGGACTCTGCTTTCCCGTTGGTGGTTAAGGATGGTGGAGTCTCTCTCTTCCCCTGTGGCAGGGGGAGGTCCTGGTGCTGATGGATTGTCACCTCATTTTGCCCCTCATCGGTGCAGATGTATTTTTTTCGGTGGCAGTTGCCCAGGTTGGCTGTGTTCCACACCGCATGCTGGCTGTTCCCCCCATGGACCCTGAACAGGGAAAGGAGAGTTAATACCACATCAGAGCCTGCTCTCGTGTGTGCAGACCTCTCCTGTGAGCCATCCTACTGGAAAAATATAAGACTGCTGTTACATGTTATATAGAAATATTATTCCTTTTTTCCTGGAATTATGTTTTCTTGCAAAGCACAAATCATTAATGTACATGACCATATTTTTGTCATTGAACCATAGCAGAGGCTAGAACAGAACCCTGAATGTCTTCTTCCCCAAAACTTTTTTTCAGTTATGAAATTACTCAGCTGCAAGTCAGGAAAATCTGAATCCTTCAAAGCCTCTGAAAGCTTTTGTGGTTGCAGTGTGCAGGTTTATTACAGTGTTAGTCCTTTGCGTCTCACTACTCTGTCCTGGTCTGGGCATTTGTTCTCACGGAGAAGGAAAGAGACTCCCTAGAGCTGCTGTGGAGAGCTGGAGGGGGGAGCTTTGTCCTTTAGTCTTGAAGTCTTGCTGGGGATCTGCTTGTGCTCTGGGGGACGGACACCAACGATGTTTATCTGAGCCATGCAGGTTCATTCCTGAGCTTCCTGACACACCACAGAGACTTAGGGGCTGTCAAGTTGGAGCATAAATTCCCATCTGGGAATTTTTCAACTGCTTCAATTTTTTTTTTCCTGCAGAAATATTTTCATAATCTATTGATTCTAGAGAATCTTTGCCTTCTCTCTGGGGGACTTCCCTTTGCTGCCCTCCCAGATCAGGCCAATTCCCAGGGTTCCTTCCCAAACTGAGGAACAGCCCATGGCCTCCATCCTCCAACTGGAACAGAAGGAAGCACAGTTTGCTGTTGTGGGAGAGGAGCTTTTCTTTCCTGCCTGCTTTCCCTTTGGGACAGGTTGGTGTGTGTTCATTTGATAAAGGGAGGTTTAATCTCTGAAGGAGTTGTGTTTCAAACTGCTCCCTCCTCGAGCTTTTCTGTGGCTATCCTTGGACAAAAGGCCTCTTGGTGGGAGCTCCCAGTGGCAGGCTAAGGAAGGAGATTGATATTTCAGGGCTGTGACTGCTGAAAGCAGTTGGTTTAAGGGGTGGCTACTTTTCTCACCTGCCTGCAGTAAGGAACTTGGAAAGTGGAAGTTGTGTTCAAGGAGGTGGCGATCGGGGATGTTCTCCAAGAGATGTGCTGGAAGAGAGGCAGGAGGGGAGATTTCAGGCAGGAGAAGCAGCCCTTGCCTGGATCATGCTCCAGAGAGCTCAGAGAATCCCAGCAGGGATGTGTATGTAGAGTTGTTCATTTTTGTACAGATCAGCTATTTTCTCATATTTCAAACTAAAGGATAGGAAGACTCTCAAGTCTAGGCAGTTGATTTTAACAAATACCAGGGTCCACAGTCAGCACTCCAGTTTCACCAAGTCAGTAAAACCATTCACAATTGGGCTACTGATACTGAGCAGCTTTTGTAGTTTTTGATGACCTTAAGAAACCCAACAGATTTTCCTCCATGAGGATACCAGCACTAGCATGATGCCAAATTTTCCCACCTCTTTTCTGTGCCTTTGGTGCTTTTAGGAGTTCCTCAGTGCCCAGCAGGAATGAAAGGACCTGTGATAATGTGATTGGAGAGCTCTGTGTTGTGCCCTGCCACATGAGTGTTCACAACAAGCTGGACACCTCACTCATCGGTCTGTCGAGTTAAATTCATCCCAATTCTGTGCAAACAGCAGCCCCGAGGTGCTGAGAAGAGCAAGGACAGTGGGTGGGTGTGCATGCACACACCCAGGGCTGACTGCTGAGTGGGCAGAAGGCTTTGGACTGCATCTTCACTCTCCCAGGCTGGAAGAATATTTCAAATATTTCTCTTAAATGAAAAAATCTATTAAAAATAAAATTGTCCAAAAATACATGTGCATTAAATTTCATGCATCGTATATATTATATATTTAGAATAATGTAACATAACATAACATAACATAATAGAAAAGATATAAGTAATATACATTATAAATTTTGAAGCCATTTCTTATGAGGCTTATATATCATCTCCTAGTGTTTGTGCATTTTTCCTTTCTGCTTCTGCTGATCCTAGCAGCAACTCCCCTGGGAGTTCCCTCAGGGAACTTCACACAAAGGGCTTCCATCATTTTAGTGCTTGTCGGAACTTGTTGATTCCCAGTTCTCCAGACTCCTTCTGGATTTTGAAGCATCTCAGCGCTTGTGTCCATGGCCCTTCCTTCATCCCCAGCCTGCAGCAGTCACTGTCACTGTTGCCTCCCCCTTGCTGCAGTTCATTTGCCAAAGTGCTGCCAAAGGCAGTGGAGCTGGCTCAGGATCCCTGCTGGCTTCTGGTCTCCAGGACGAGCTTCAGAGGGACACTTGGAGCGCTGCCTAAAGAGCTGCCCTGGGATGGGGGTGGATTTGTCATCCCTGGTGGCTCCTGCTTGGAGTTCTACTCCCAGTGGAGTCCCAGAGTCTCCTCAGCAGGCCTTTGCAGCGAGTTCTGAGCCAACGTGTGGCTCTGCTGCCATCCCAAATCTGCCCTTCCCTTGCCCAGCCTGAGTGCAAGTGGGGCATGTGCTGGGCATGGCTGGAGATTTTCATGGCCAAAATCCTCCAGCATCATCATCTTTACATCTGCTCATGGCTTTGGGTAGCACAAACCTATGCTTATTTCGGTTGAAACGTTACATTTATGGCAGATTGTTACACCCGCACTACTAATGTACAAATACACAAACATCAACTTAAGTTTAAAAATGAAATCTGTTTTAAATTGCTACACCTGTGCTGCCAATATAGAAACATACAAATATCAATTTCAGATTAAAATCTAATTTATTGTGACAAGTGTGTTATGTAAATCTATACAGATATCAAATTCAGTTTAAAAAAATAACTTCTTCTAACCCTCTGCAACAACTCACTATCCATAAATATGAATTAAAGTTTAACAATTAAATTTTTTACATATTAGTGCAACCATACAGCCCATATACAAATACAGAAACATCAATATCACTCTCAGATCCAGAACTAAATAAATAGAATTTTAGAACTATACAACTCCGTACATAATTAAATAGAAGTAAATACATATATACCCATAACAATATAGAGCTGTAAATATATATTACATGTTTCATGACATATATTATGACATATATAATACACACATAACAAATGTATCTATAAATATACAAATATTAATGTAGCACTAAAACAATCCATACAACCCCAGCAACAGAACCACACAGCTACACAACTGTGCAAGTATGCAAACATAACTAGAGATGCAAACAGCTCAATATACATGCATCAATATAACAATATACATACACAGACACCTATACAAGTATCAGTCTACACATGTAAATATCCCTATATTTGTAGTATTTTCTAAATATTTTCTAAAATATCGATATAGTTACAATTATTGGCACAAATCATATTCATTTATCACATCTCTATCTGGCTTTGTTTGAAGGTGTAGGCTCAAAGCAAACTCCCTTAGTTCCTCCCTGAGCCCTGACCAAGAGGAGGATGAAACCAGATGTTCCCGCACTAGAAGTTGTGGTAGCTTGTTTATTCAACCGTATAAAATCTGGGCCCTCTCACAGCAAAGTTGGTGGCCTCGCCTGAGGGTGGGCGAACCACATAGGAATTCCCAGTTACTGGGAGTGCTTCTCCAATCCCTTGGTGTGACAGGGCATCCCCAGCTGACGTGTGTGTCAGGACAATGGTCAAGTGTGAGGGTAACTGGTGATGTATCTTTCTGAATCCCTACAGGCAATCTTTTCTAGTAATAATCAGGTGCATTGCTTAGCTTATCCTTTTGTACTTCTGTGCTGCTTTGCCCTACAGTCAATGACACTTCTTCCTTAAGCTGGTGGGGGTGTCTTTGGTGCTGACCCCGCCAGCAAGCCATTCCCTTCAGAATTGGACTCAGTGGATCCCTTCCAACACAGAACATTCTGTGATTCTGTGATCACTTCTACAAAGTTTGCTCAGAATGAGTTTCAGCTAAAACACTTGGAATTATTTGCTGAAATTAGAGTTGGTAGATGGAACTCTTGCTGGGAAACAATGGAGGGAGAGAACAGCTTCATGTGGGTTTTTGGGGCGTTGCCCCAATTCTGTGGGTTCCTCCCTCCATTCTGGGATTTCACACCTCCGTTTTGGGGGTCTCCACCCAGCGATTTTGGCTTCCACTCCTTCCACTTTGGGGTCCCCCTTTACTTTTGTGCACCCCATCCCCATGTTCCACACATGCCCAGCGGCCCCAGTGTGCACTGAATGGCCAGCAAGGGACTGGGGAATGCCGGGACCCACAGTGATGTCAGTCATCCCTCCTGGTTACACACAGGACTCCTCGGCCCTTTTTGGGGTGCCCTGGAGTGCCAAGGCCACGGGGAGGAAATGTCTTTGCTGCCATGCTGGGCAGGATCTTGCTTGGCCCATTGTGGCCTCATGTCCCCTGTCTCTCATTGTCCTCTGACAGCCCCTGTGTCCCTGCACCCCTCTCAAGAGCAGGACTTTGGTGCCAGCACCCCCAGGCTCCAAATCCCCGCGTTGGCTCTGTCCCTATGGTATCCCCACGCGGCCGTTGCGCCGGGGCCGTTGTGGCGACAGCCGGCGAGCGGCGCCATGGCGGAGCTGCCGCTGCCCGCCGGGCTCAGAGCCAGCGCCTTCCCCGCCAAGCTGTGGCGCCTGGCGAACAGCCCCCGCGTCCGCTCCGTGCGCTGGGACAGCCGGGCCCGGGGACTGCTCATCCACCGCTCCCTCTTCGAGCGGGAGCTGCTCAGCCCGGGCGACGCCCGGGGCCCGGCCCCGCACACCTTCAGGGCCACGCAGTTCCGCAGCTTCGTGCGGCAGCTCAACCTCTACGGCTTCCGCAGGGTGCCGGGCCGGGTTGGCTCAGCTGCGCCGGGCGATGCCGGGGCTTGGCTCCACTACGGCAACCCCTGCTTTCGCCGCGACCGCCCCGACCTCCTGCTCCGCATCAGGCGCCGGAGCGCGGCCAACAGGCAGCGGCCGGCGGCGGGGCGGGAGGGCCGCAGGCGCCCGCCCCGCGGCTCCCAGCAGCTCCCCGGGGCGCGGCCGCTGCCGCACGGGCGGGACGGGCGCAGCCGCTTCAAGCCGCTCTCCAGGGAGCGGCCGCCGCTGCCGCCCGGGCGCCCGCCCAGCGGCTTCCTGCTGCTGCACAGGGAGCGGACGCTGCCGGACGGGCGGGAGCTGCGCAGCCCCCGGCCTGGCCGCTTCCAGCCGCCCCCCGGGCAGCGGCCGCTGCTCGCCCGGCGCCCGCCCTGCGGCTTCCACCTGCTGCACAGGGAGCGGCCGGTGCCGGCCCGGCGGGAGGGGCCGAGCCGCTTCCAGGAGCTCTATGGGGAGCGGCCGCCGCCCGCCGAGCGGGAGCTGCTGCGCATCCCGCCCTGCGGCTTCTTCGGTTTCTACGGGGAGCCGCTGCTGCCGCTCGGGCGGGAGGGGCCTCGCAGCCGCTTCCAGCAGCTCTACGGGGGGCAGCTGCCTCCCATCGACCGGGAGGTGCTCAGGATCCAGCCCTGCAGCTTCCAGCAGCTCCACAGGGAGCAGCAGCCCCCAGCCTACGACCCGCGAGGTAGGAAAAGAGTTGTAGCCTTGCTTTTCCAAAAGGTCATGAAAAGTGACTGCTTGGAGTATTTTTCCACAAGGCTCTGTCATTCTCGGCCCAAAATTCTCAAGCTTATTTAGAAGGGGCACCTAGAAAGCCAAAAGATTCTCTGCCTGGTTTTCCTGCCTGCTTCCTGTGATGGTTGATCCAAGGCAGCAACAGAGATCAGTGTCTCAGAGCCACATTGTGGAGTGTGACCAATGTCTTTGTATTCTTGCAGCCACCTCGGGCACTTCAGCCCCCAGGGCTCCACCTGGCAGTGCAGGTTGTGCAGCATCGACGGCCTCCGGCTCAGCCTGGAATGCACCTGGTGAAGAGCAATTGCCACCAGTGGATCTTGACTTTGCCATCGGGCAAATGATCCGGGAGATCAGGAGATCCCTGCCTGAAAGGTCTCCCTCTGCTCAGGTAACCCATTGGAGGGGAATGGAAGAGGCTGGGCTGAAAGCTTTTGAACGTTGTTAGATGGAGAAGGAGAGTAACCGTATCCTTGATGCGATTCCAGCAAAATACTGAATGATCTTTAGTTTTCTTTTTTTTCTATTGTTCTTTCAAGGGCAATATGAATGTTGCCCCTGAGTCTTCAGGAGGGGAGCCTGTGAACCGGGCTGCAGCAGAGGAAACTTCATCTGGCACCGAGAGCTGCGAGAACAGTTCCCCAGAGCCCGAGGAGCCTGGTAAGGACAGAGCCCCCGTTGGTTTAGAGAGGTGTGAGACGGCTGCTCTGAGCCTGCCTCTGGCAGGAAGGGAGACGAGAAGAGTTGAGCTCTTGTCTGCAGGGTTGGTGCTTCCTGGTGCCTTTAGTTCAAAGGCACATGCACAACCTGCCCGAGCTCTGCCCTCCACGCTTCGCCAGAGTCTTGGGCACTGAGTCCTCTGCTGTGGCAAGAGAGCAGGGAATAAACCTGACCTTGTGGGAGTTGTGCCACCAAGCTGGGTGTCCCAGTCTGGTTCATACCTCAGCCCCCAGCAGCCTTCAGCCATTTCAGTGAGGACTGTGGTCTCTCTGTCATTGGGACTGTCTGTGTTTCAAGCTCTCGTGGGTGCCATTTGCACTGTGGGTGCTGAGACTTTATTAGAATACTTAAATACTTTACACAGTTCCGTTTTGACAACTTGGAAGGATCCCTGTTCTTTATAGAGCAGGCTTCAAATTGCCAAGTGAGAGTCTGCCTTCCAGGCCATCTTTTAATGTCCCTGATAGAAGGACAATTGGTGCTCAAGGGACGCTTGCACAAGGGCCAGTATTGTCTCAGTGTTCCCTTTGCTTCCCAGATCCCGTGTGATCAACGTGTCCAGGAGGGCTGCCCTGTGTGCCAGGAAGAGACAGAGGGAGAGCCTGTGACCATTGGGCAGGTAGAATTCCTCTGTCTCTAGTTATATTTATAGATGTGTATAGTTATATTTATTGGTATATGTAGTTGTATTTATAGATTTATGTAGTTACATTTATCTATCTACATAGACAGAGATTTGTCTAGTTAATTTATTTTTAGTTTTAGGTGTATATATTTATATTTTTAGATGTGCAGTTATAGTTGTAGATGTCCATAGTTGCATTTATACATGCGTATAGTTACATTTACATATATATAGTTATATTTGTAGATAGGCCTATTTATATTGATATATGGGGGTTTAGTTACGTAGATTGATATCTGTATAGGTGTAGGCCTCTTTTTAACCTCTTCCCCTGCTCTGCTTCCTCCCTCACCTCTTGCTTTTCTCCCGTGCCCCCTGTGTCCCCTCTCCCTGTGCTGGGTCCGAGCTGGCGGCCGGGCCGTGCGGAGCAGCAGTTCCAGCCCCGGGTGTCCCTGGAGCGGTGGGAGCTGCCGGTGGCCCCAGGCACTGTCCCCTGAGGAGCTGCTGAAGGACGGTGAGACTGAGGGGGCTGAGGGGGGGGTGACGCTGAAGGGACGGTGACCCTGAGGTGCTGCTGGGGCTGAGGGCTGTGGGGCAGCCGAGGGCGATGGTGGCACTGAGGTGACAGGGAAGTGGCACAGGCCGAGGGGTGGCGGGTCTAGGGGGACGGGATGGGTCAGAAGGGACTGAGGGGCTGAGAGGACTGTGAGGGGCTGAAGAAACTGAAGGGGGCTGGGGCTTTGCCGAGAGCATGGCGGGGCTGAGGGGATGGAGGGGGCCGGCAGGGAGCACAGAGGGCTCCGGGACTGCAGCTCTGCCAGGCCTTGGAACCAGTTGCAGAGCCTCCGCTTTTGCCACAGCTGCACTGGAGACCTTGAGGACAGCCGGAGACGGACGGGAGCCAGCAGGGAGAAGCTGAAGGCCAGCAGCAAGAGCAGGGAACGGGGACCTGCTGCTGCCACGCTGGAGAGAGCCCGGGTGAGGCCCCAGGGCCGGGGAGGCAGGGTGGGGCTGAGGGTGGCGTGGGCTGTGGCCGTGGGCACTGCCCGGCGGGGCAGCAGCGGGCCCTGCCCGTGCTGGGGCTGCTCAGCGCAGCTGCCCCGGCCGGCACAGGGGCTGTCCTTGGGCAAGGCAGCTGTGCCGGCAGGGCCCGGGAGCTGTGCCGGCTGTGCCGGGCTGCCGAGGCTGCGGGACAGTCCCGCCGCGGCTGCGCTCACCGCAGCCTGGCCCGCTCGGCTGCTTTTTCTATCTAACCCTCCTGGGGAGGCTCTGAGATCTTCCCTTCCCTGATGGAAGTGCAGCTGCTGCCAAGGAAAACATCCCCATACTGACTCAGTGCTCCCTTTGCTTCCCAGCTGTGCCATCAGCCGTCCCTGTCCAGGAGAGCTGCTCTGCACGGGAGGAAGAGCCCGAGGGAGAGGCTTTGAAGATGGGGCAGCAGCAAGAGCAGGGAACGGGTGTTATAAGTTAAAGTAAATAATTTGTCTGATCCTTTAGGGATTGATAAAAAGAATTTTATTGATTCCAGCAAGCAATGACAAGCAAACAGCGCTGGGTGCAGCCGGGGAGTCAGTGCTCCGCCCAGGCTCACACCGCTTCCCTTTTCCCACGGTCCTTTATTCTCCCCCTTCTTCCGCGTTTGTGGCTTTTCCGGGAGTACTCTGCGCGTGCGCCTCCAGTTGCTAGGGGGTCGCCGCCTGCTCTCTGGTGGTCGTCCGGATGAAGGCTCTCCTCCTCTTCCTCACTGGGGGTTTATGACCCTGTAACAATCTTTCCATAGATGGTTACACACCTCCCGACCCTAGTTGTACCATCAACTTAAGGAGTCAGCATATCCTCGGGTTTCCTGTTATTCACAAAAAACCTCTTCCTTTGCCTGAGTTCCTGTTTAATGATGAACAAAGAGACTTCTCTTATCTATTTCAAGGGGTCTGGAACACAAGTCCTGTGAGGAATGACTGAGGGAGCTGGAGTTGTTTATCCTGGAGAAGACTCAGAGGTGACCTTATCACTCTCCACACTCCCTGAAAGGTGGTTGCAGTCAGGTGGGGGTCGGTCTCTCTCCTCACAGCAACTGACAGGACCAGAGGACAGTGTCTTAAGCTGCACCAAGGGAAATTTAGGTTTTATATTAGGAACAAAGTTTTTTATGGAAAGGGTAATAAATTACTGGAACTGTCTGTCCAGGGAGGTGGTGGAGTCACCACCATGGGATGTGTTTAAAAAAAGACTGGATGTGGCACTCAGTGCCATGGTTTAGCTGAGGTGGTGTTAGGGCATGGGTTGGACTTGATGATCTTAAAGGTCTCTTCCAACCCAGCAATTCTGTGATTCTGTGACATCACAGACCAGGTTGTGACATCATATAGTTGGCTGTGACATCACTGGTTTATTATGTGACATCACAGAGCAGGCTGTGACATCACAGGATGCCTGTATGACATCACAGAGCAGAGCGAGCTGTGAGGTCAAAGAGTGTGCTGTGACATTATAGGGTGGCTGTGTTCCATCACTGAAGGTGTTGTGACATCACAGGGTGGGTCTGTGAGCCCACAGAGGTGCTGTGTGACATGTTAAGTGAGTTCTGCCATCACAGAGCAGGCTGTGACATCACAGAGGAGATTGTGATGTCACAAAGTCGGCTGTGACATTACAGGCTGGCACTGTGACATCACAGAACGGGCTGTGAGGCCGCAGAGAAGACTCTGCCATCATAGAAAAGGGCTCTGTGACATCACAGAGCAGCTGTGTGATGTCACAGAGAAGGCTGACACAATACAGAGTGGGTTGTGACATCACAGAGCTGACTGTGATATCACAGAGCAGGCTGTGACATCACAGCGAGGCTGCATAACATCACAAAGGTAGAGCTGTGCCATCATAG